>NC_133312.1:14393068-14429810 GCF_012295235.1 Primulina huaijiensis
GTGTTGAAAGGGTTTGAAAATATTAGCCAAAACTTTAAAAAGTCCCCCGACTCGATAAAATTTGCGTATCGTAACAATTAAAAATCATGCGGATAAAAATACCCAAAAATTCCCAATTCTTGAAAAATATCTTTAAAACATCTTATAATGATTAATAAAAATTTAATCATGTAATAAAATAATTTTCCTGAAAATTCTCCGGTCTCCGATCCTCGTTCGAGCGTGAAATGCATTTAGAAACCCTAATGTATGAACTTTTTTTTTTTTAAATTTCATGAATTAAATCCTATCATGCATGAAATATGCATAAAATACATAAAAATAATTAGACACGATTTACTGAAATAAACATGCATTTAATGCTTTAAAATTAATTAAAATGCTAAGAAAATTTAACAACTTGCATGCATGCCAACTTTTTAAATTATATTTACTAACATGCTAAATTACCCCTTCTTAAATAAGTCTTTATTAACTTATCTCAATACTCCATCTCCAATCCGGCCATCACTTATTTAACTGAAAAGGTGACAATTAAACTACTACGTAAAATAAATAAATATATAGAAAAGAATTTAAATACTCATGCAATAAAAAAAAATCATTTTAATTTAATATACTAGAATTATGCATGGCTTATACGTAGTCTAATTTACGGGTTCTACAGAAGATTTTCCTGATTTTGGCCTGGCTATTGCATCCCTTCCCAAGGATGGTGAGGAGGAGGAGGAAAACTAAGGAGACCAGCCAGGGTCCGATCATATTAATACGGACTAGGGTTTTTCTTTTTTTCTTTATTTCTGTAATTTTTTCAGCCTCCGAAATTTATTAATGAAATAAAACTTCCTTTCTTTTAATAGTGTCTCGATTAATCTTCAAAGACCGCATAATAACTCTTGTCTTTTAGAAAAATATTCTAAGTGTTGAGAACTGACCGGGACTTCTTATTTAGACAACCGAGATAATGACGCTTGTTTTTATAACGAATGCATGTCCCAAGTGTAGATCCCACCAAGTTAAGAATAATTAGGGCGTGTTAACCCTTGGGCCGGGGAACATGTCCCGGGACTTGTGAATGGTCGAGGTGTGGTTCCCCGAGTCAGGGTTTAGTGCCCTGGGCTTTTAGAACCAAGGTGCGGAGCCTTGGGCCGGGGAACATGTCCCGGGACTTGTTAATTGTCGAGGTGTGGTTCCCCGAGTCAGGGTTTAGTGCCATGGGCTTTTAGAGCCAAGGTGCGGCGCCTTGGGCCGGAGAACATGTCCCGGGACTTGTGAATGGTCGACGTGTGGTTCTCCGAGCCAGGGTGTAGTGCCCCGAGCTTTTAGAACCAAGGTGCGGGGCCTTGGGACGGGGAACATGTCCCGGGACTTGTGACTGGTCGAGGTGTGGTTCCCCGGGCCAGGGTTTAGTGCCCTGGGCTTTTAGAACCGAGGTGCGGGGCCTTGGGACGGGGAAAATGTCCTGGCACTTGTGAATGGTCGAGGTGTGGTTCCCTGAGCCAGGGTGTAGTGCCCTGGACTTTTAAACTGGTTCTTCTCGAGTTTAAGATACAACAAATAATATCACACTTCTCTCTGAGAAAAACTGATCTTTCATTATATCTTCAACCACTCAATTACATCTGTTAGGCATTGTACTGCTTTAAATTAAATATATTCCAAGGCCTTTTGAGAGAGCGTCCTTGCGTATCTTCTAAATAAAAAGATCCCGAGCTGACCCTACGAGTAATTTTATAAGGTCCTTCCTACCGAGTTTCCAATTTTCCAACATCCCCGGCAGGGTTGACTTTTTTCATGACTAGATCCCCCACTTGGAAGTCTCGGATTCAGACCTTCTTGTTATATGATTTCATGACCCGACCTCGGTATGCTTCCATTCGAATCATTGCTCGATCTCTTCTTTCCTCCACCAAATCCAATTCCATGGCCCGACTTTGATCATTACTGTCCGGGTAAGATTCTACCTAGGAAGAAGTTTGTCCGATCTCAACTGGTAAGACTGCTTCGGCACCGTATACCAAGTTGAAAGGAGTTTCTTGAGTAGGTGCTCGAGGAGTAGTTCTGTATGCCCAGAGAACACTGGGTAATTCTTCCACCTAGTCTTTTCCTTTGCCTTGTAACCTGGTTTTCAATGCGTGTACAATAATTCTATTGACAACTTCTGTTTGACCATTAGCTTGAGGGTAGGCAACGGAAGTAAAAGACTGAGTGATTTTCATTTCCCGGCACCAAGATGTAATCTCCCTTCCCTAGAATTGTCGTCCATTATCTGAAATCAGCCGTCTGGGTATTCCAAATCGGCATACTATATTTTTCCACAAAAACTTTAACAATTCTTGTTCAGTGATCCTGGCCAATGGCTCGGCTTCTACCCATTTGGAAAAGTAGTCCACAGCCACCAGTAAGAATTTATTTTGAGCCCGGGCAGTCGGGAAAGGGCCCACAATATCTATTCCCCATTGATCAAAAGGGCAAGATGCCCAGATAGGCTTCATAGGAGTGGCCAGGCTGTGCTGAAAGTTTGAATGATGTTGACATCCCTCACAAGCTTGGACCACTCGAACAAAACTTGGCTAAGAGTTGGCCACCAGAACCCGGCGAGCATCGTCTTCCGGGTCAAAGCTGTTCCTCCGAGATGCTCAGCACAACACCCTTCATGAATTTCCCGGGGGACATAATCCACTTCTCCCCCATATAAGCATTTTAATAAAGGTCCCTGGAATGATCTTCTCTAAAAGACATTATTCAAGAGAACAAACCTGGGAGCTTGTCTCTTGATTTTCTGAGCCTGGATTTTGTCTTCCGGTAGTTCTCCTGCTGTAATGAATTTGATCAAGGATGTCATCCAGGAGTCCTCTGGTGCTTGTAATGCCTCTTCAGCTATAGAGAGGATTAAACGAGAAACATGTAACACTTCCCGGGTGCTGACCTCAGATAAAGAAGCAGCCATTTTTGCCAGAGCATCCGCCTCTCCATTTTCCTCCCGGGGTATTTGTTCAATACCCCAATCCAGAAAGGTCTTTGCCTGGGTTTTTATGAGCTGTAAGTATTTTAGCATCCTGTCATCCTTGGCCTCAAAAACACCTTTTATCTGTTGAGTGATCAGTTGTGAATCGGAATAGAGAATAACCCGGGAAACTCCGATCTCCTGTGCTGCCCGGATACCAGCGAGGACAGCTTCATACTCGGCCTCATTATTAGTTACCCGGGAATCAATTTTTACTGCTAATTTAAGCCTCTCTCCTGTGGGGGATACTATCAGAACACCTACTCCACACCCCGCAAGGCTAGATGCCCCGTCCACGAACACTCTCCATACTTCTTCTTCATCGGGCTGGGCCATCTCGGATAAAAAATCTGACAAAGCTTGTGCTTTGATGGCCACCCGGGGTTTGTACTCAATATCATACTCCCCTAATTCCACCGCCCACTTAATCATCCGCCCGGCCACCTCTGAGTGAGTCATAATTCTCCCCAAAGGGCTATTAGTGAGTACTATGATCTGATGAGACAAGAAGTATGGTCGCAGCTTCCGGGCGGTCACAACCAAGGCCAGGGCAATCTTTTCTACTTCGCTGTACCGGAGCTCGGGGCCTCTCAGAGCGTGACTGACATAATACACAGGCTTTTGGTCAGAACCTTCTTCTTTATCAATACTGAACTGACAGCATACTCTGTAGTAGAGAGGTAAACAAACAATTTTTCCCCGCGCTCAGGCTTTACCAACATCGGGAGTTCAGCAAGATGAATATTCAAATCCTGGAAGGCCTGTTCACATTTTTCATCCCACCCAGATTGCTGGGCCTTCCTAAGGACTTGAAAGAAGGGATAACTCCTGTGTGCTGATTGGGAAATAAATCGAGAGAGGGAAGCAATCCTTCCGGTCAGCTTTTGTACCTCTTTGACAGATCGAGGAGACGGCATGCACAACACGAATTTGACTTTCTCCTGATTCACCTCAATCCCCCGATCTGTCACTATGAATCCCAAGAATTTGCCACTCTTTAAGCCAAAAATGCACTTCGCCGGGTTAAGTTTGATTCCGTAATGCACGAGAGTGGCAAAGGTTTCTTCTAGATCAACAATAAAGCTGGCAACCTCCCGGGTCTTGCCCAGGATATCATCCACATAGACTTCCACGTTTCGTCCCAGCTGCGTCACGAAGACTTTGTTCATCAAACGCTGGTAAGTAGCTCCTGCATTCTTTAACCCGAAAGGCATTACAATATAACAAAATGTACCTCCCGAGGTGATGAAGCTGGCTTTATCCTGATCACTCTTGGCCAGGGGGATTTGACGATCCCCCTGGTATGCGTCCATGAAACTCAGCAATTCGAAGCCCGAGGTGGAAGCCACCAATTGATCAATGCGGGACAGAGGATAATGATCCTTGGGACAAGCCTTATTGAGATCGCGGAAGTCTACACAGGAAGGTTGGTCTCCCCGGACTTCGCCCACTCGGGCTCCCACAGGAAACTTTATCTTTTGGTGATAGGTAGATGCTACAACCCTCATCTCATTCATGGCCGGCCTACCTAGTATGATGTTATAAGATGATGGGGAGTCCACCACAGTGAAAGAAGTCATCACCGTTTTCTTGAGATCCTGGGAGCCCAGGGTTAGTGGTAAGACAATTTTCCCTTCCGGGTAGACCACATGGCCAGCAAAGCCAAAAAGGGCAGTTTCCACAGCTTCCAAATGATAACCCTGTAAGTACATCTGCACAAAGGCATCTTTAAAAATTACATTCACAGAGCTGCCCGAGTCAACAAAGACTCTCAGAATGTCATAATTTGCCACCCGGGCTTGGATAACCAGGGCATCATTGTGGGGTAGATTAACCCCCTTCAAATCCTCTGGGCCAAAACTGATGACGCCTCGCTCCTCCTCATTCCCTCTACCTCCATACACTCCCTCCTACTCCTCGATTTCCTCGCCCAGTTGGAGCCTCCATCAGTAGAGCCTCCTGATATCATTTTTATCAACCCCGTAGCAGGGGGTGAATTCTTTTTTGTATCAAGCTCGGGCTCTCTTCTCCTCCCGGGCTCTCCTCTCGGTACATTCCTCATACCTCCTCCCCGGGCGCTGGACCCTAGCTGCAGAGATATCCATGGCAATCTTGGCCTCTTATTGGCTTGACTTTGTTCCGGGGCGGAAGGGGAGGAATAGTTTCCCTTCAATGTTTTGCAGTCCTCGGTGTTGTGATAACACACCTTATGGAGAGTACAAAATCCTCTTTTCTCAGGCCGTGATAATTGATGGTCCGGGGCCAGATCCCTACTGCACTCCTGGACCTCTCTGTCCCGGGCAATATTAAGAGGCACATGGTGAGAAAAATGTCCTGGATTATTCCTTCTCTGTCCTTTCTCCTCGGGCCTAGATACCCGGTCTCCTCTTTCTTTCCTTACAGCTTCCCTCTTCTGCTTCTGGGCTTCCTCCATGTTGATGTATTTTTCTGCCCGGGATAATAAGTCGTCGAAATCCCCGGGCACTTTTTTGGTCAACGACTTGAAAAATTCACCCTCACTCAAGCCTTGTGTGAATGCCGTAGTTTTTGTTTCAGTGGCACAGGTGGGGACATCCAAAGCCACTCTGTTGAATCTTCTGATATAAGCCCTTAAGCTCTCTTCCGGGCTCTGCTTGACTTCGAAAAGACTGAAAGCAATCTTTTTGTACTTTTTGCTGCTGCTAAAATGGTTTGAGAACACCTTTTGAAAGACCTTGAAGGAATGTATGCTTTGAGGGGACAATCCTTCGAACCATCTCTGGGCTGAATCTACCAGCGTTGTTAGGAACACTTTACACTTTATTCTGTTAGTGTAACAGTGCAACATGGCCATGTTCTCGAATCTGGCCAAATGTTCCTCAGGGTCTGCGTTGCCATCGTAATCTTTTACTTTGGCGGATTTGAAGTTTCCGGGAAGAGGTTCCTGGAAGATGATATCAGCAAATGGGCAAGCCTTGGCAATAGCTCGAGAAATACTAGGACTCTCCAACTGCCCTTCCAGAACCTTCATTTTATGTCTTAGTTCCAACAACTTCTCAGCCACAGTAGGCGATTTGGATCCAGCACTGGACTCCTCATCCTCTCCTCCTACCTCTTTTTCCCTCCTCACTTCTTGCTCTTGCTCCTGCTCCCGCTCCTGTCTGTTCCCGGGTAGGGTAACATGCTGAGAAACTTCTTTCATGGCCATAGCTTGCTTTACGGCATCTGATACAATCTTCTTCAATCCTTCCGGGGTCATGCTGATGAGATTTGGCCCAGTATTATTAACTTCAACTTGTCTCGTAGTTTGCCCTCCATCTCCCTGGGCCCGAGAATTATCTTGGTTAGTTCTTCTCGTACGAGCAATATCAACGTCTTGAACTCAAGTTTCCCACAGACGGCGCCAATGATGTGATCTCATTGAAATAGATGAGTCGGGTAAGGAGCTCCAACGGGTCAAATCAATAATTTATAATGTTTGGAGAGTTTGAGTGAAAGAATGGCTGTAACAATCACCTGCAAACAAGAAAGGAACTCGTGAATGGGCGTCGGAAGAGTATCCGACGTGGCCTCTCCGATGCTAAAGTCAGCAGGCTTTTTAGATGAATACCAACAATATTTGAGAGAAAATATGTAAAATGCTTAAGAGTTCAAAGATTTCAAAATCTGTAAATGACATTAATATCTGCTATTTATATTAGAAAATGAGGTAGGTACCTTAATTCCAGTGCCACCTACTAAGTATGGCAAGTCGGTTGCCCATACTCTAGCTTCTGATGACTTCTAAAACACTCCAAGCCCAAGTTGTTCTGACAGATTAGACGGCATGTATCAATCATACTCGAGTGTGGTTCAATTCCCGAGGTGGCTCGGGTGGTCGGTTATCCGGGTGCTTGTATAAGAGCCCGGGAAGAAGTGAAGTGCTCGGGAAGCTGACCTCTATTCTGGGCTTTCCAATTGGGCCCAGGCCTTTACCGGGGTATCACTGCTGTTTGTTGTAGGTTGTGTTGGGACATCGTGTACTCGCATCCAAGACGCAGCGGAAGTTCAAAATTTTTGTTCTTGGGCGCCGTGTGTTTAAAACCATCCATAGGGTGTTTTAGAATCATACCTTTGCGTTTAAAACGCTGGACTCCAAACTATTCCGGTGTTTGGGCAGATATATCCCTTCTTGTAATTTCCTACGAACGTCCTTCCTTTGATCGCCTAATTAGGTCCACGATCGAAAACTATATTCCTCGCTTGGATTGCACTAGAAATCACAAACGGTTTTGCATTGAGACTGTGCACTCCGAATTTCCAAAATCCGGTGACGGTGTTGCGTCGGCGATGCGGTGGAAGGACACAAGATGGCCAAATTTCTCTGCTAGAAACTCATGGTGGCCGAGACCTTCAAGGAGAAAAATTGTAGAGGATTTTTGAATAAATCTTATTTATTATTAATCCATAATTAGCATGATCATGATTGATTTTTAATCAAGAATTTAAGCAAATCCAATTTGCTTATTTGGGAAAAAGTTTCTTCCCCAATTTTGTGACGGCCGAGAGTTGGCTTTGTGATTGGAGTGGATTTTTTTTCTTTGTGTGCTCAAAATTAGGTTTTTATTCATGGGTCCTAGTAGTGTATTTATAGAGTGAGACTCCTAATCTAATTAGGAGTCCCACTCCCACAAGGACTCTATATTTTCATTATAATTAAATTTCCATATTATTAATATATAATATATTTATTTACCTTTAATAATACATGATATAATAATATCATATACACATATTTTATATCATCATATAAAATATATACATGTATATGTATATAAAATTAAATAACTATTATTTAATTTATAAACTAACTCATTAGTTTATTTAATTCTATACTCCTCTAGAATATTTATTGGAATTTGTGTATGTTAGTAGTCACCAATACTAGCACAATCATTTAATTAGTAAATTCTTAATTCACTAAATAAATTATTCCGAACTCGTTATAACCCCAATTGACGATCCGAGAGCGCCGGTGTACCAAGGATACAAATCTTTTCCATATAATGAAAATTGAAAATTTCGAAGATCAAAATTTTCATTTACCAAATTTAGAACTTACCATATTTGGCAGCTGCCAGTTTTAGTTCTCTTTCACAAAACAGGCAGTTCCACTCTCCTTCCTTATTTAGCAATCATGTTAACTTCCACTTCTTCTATCCTATGGAATCACCTCATAAACCCCTTTATAAGCTTCCTGTTTTATCTCCATCAAACTATAGTCGTCAAATTCCAACTCTTTGAAATTTGACTATCTCAACGGGAACACAGAATCCGATACTTGTGTGACCCTCAACGGTTCAGGGATACAGCTAGCCGTGGGTTCACATCTCCATGCGATTCATAATAACATTTATTCTTATTCGGGTTTACCCTAGTGAACCCCATTCTTTTCATCAACTCCTTGATCAAGATTGTCAGAACACATTTCTGATTTCACCCATCGGATCATGGTAAGAGCGTCTAGTAGCATCGCCCCCATGATCTCATAGGTATCACTGATAGTGCCTGCAAGAACCTTTAGTCATAGTTAGCGTACAGTACGGTCCCTTCAACACATATATCCCGATCAAATCTACAACCAATGGTATATCGAGAGTTGCATATGAATTCGACAACGATGCAATTTATCTTTGAGTACTAATAGTGTCATGGTATGTGCAACTAGGAAAACACCTTTCCCTAAAGCACATTTCTTGCTCTAGCCAAAGACTCCTTGCACTATTAACTCATCAGATCACATAAGATATCTTCACCCGTAGGCGAACGGTGAATCCCCGATCACAATGCATTTGCTCATACGTATTTCGAAACTACACCCAACCACTGAAAAGGGATCGGTTACGGGTGTTCAAATGCGCAACGGAAGTTCAAAAATGTTTTTCAACAAGGAAAAATTCGAACACCTTGTATACTAGGATGTGTAGCAAATACAAAAACACCAAAATATCATACCTAGGGTGTTTAAGAAATTACCTATCAATCTCAAAGATTGATGTTTGGCTCCAAATAAAGTGTAAACACCTTAGCTCTTCAAAAGGATGACCCAATCTACAAGCTTCCTTGCTTCAAATTAGGCCCACCACCAACTAGGAAGATCCCCTCATATTTTGTCCTAGAAAAATATGAGGATTTTTCAAGGAGAAGTGAGTGTTTTTCTCCAACAATTGAAGAACAAAAATGGAGAGAAAACTTAGAGAAGTTTCGGCCACCATGGTGTAAAAAATGGGAGAAGGATGAGTTGTCTTGGTTGTGAGAAAAGCTAAAACACTTTTAGCATCCTAAGCCTTGGAGATTGAAAAAGTAGTCTCCAACCCTTCACCTCCCATGCATGCAATGTTATTTGATTTTTAACAATTAAAAATCCATGGACTTAATTTAATTATCTCAAACATATTTGAGACTAATTAAATATTACTTGAATTTACTCAAGTCTACTAGTTAAATAATTATTTCAATTGGACTCTACAAGACCCAATGTTATTTAATTAATTCAACACTTGAATTAATTTAATTATTTGGACTCTACTAGGTCCACTAGTGTTTAATTAATTCAACACTTGAATTAATTTAATTTAGTCCATAATAATGTTTATGAAAATCACAATTTTCAAATACATTATTTATTTGCCCAACTTTTAATTTTAGGAACACATTCATAAATTAAAAGTTACATTCTCTCATAAAAATCATACTTCTATTTTTCCTTACGCTTATAAACTCATTTATAAGCAGTTCAACACATTGAACTATTTTACTTCTCAACGGGATCTAGAAAGCTAGTACTTGTGTGGCCCTCAATGGTTCATTGATACAACTAGCCGTGGGTTCACATCTCCATGTGATTCGGACTAAACATGTCCTTATATGAGCATACCCCAATTGCTCCATTCTTATTTATCAACTCCTTGATAATAAGAACGTCAGAACTCAAGTCTGATAGTACCCAACCAATCATGTTAAACGCCTAGCAGCATCGCTTACATGATTCCCTAGGTATCAAATGATAGTGCCTGCAAGAACCATTCAATTATGGTTAGCGTACAGTACGGTCCCTTCAACTCATATATCCCGACCGATTCGACAACCATTGGTATATCGAGAGTTGTCAATGAATCGATACTATGTGTCATGTCGTAGTTGCATCGATGGTGTAATCTATGAAACCCCTTTCATAATTACCACCATACTCTGATCAGAGATTTCAAACTACATACACATGAGACCACATAGGATATCCATACCCGAAGGTAAGCGGTGAATCCCCGACTACAATGCATCGACTCCTATATGTTTCGACATAACACCCAACCTTGCCACCTGATGACCCCATGAGAGTCGGTAAACAAGTCAAAGTGAAACGCTAGCACATAGAGTCTCAATGTTGTCCCGGGTCATAAGGACTAATGGTGTACAACCATAAACTAGGACGTTTCCACTCGATAAGTGAGAACCACTTGGAAAGTCCTTCATGGAGGGTTGTTCAGTGCACTCTACCAGGAGCACCTATCTGCATGCTCGGACATCACAATGTCCCCTACCAATGAAACATGGTACTCACATCGCAGATACTAGTCTCAAACTCGAGCGGCCTATATCCTTCTTAGCGGCGGCTGAATCGACTAGGAACTGTTTAGAATATACAGTATTCCAAATATGAGTTTCATGATACTCATCATATGAGCATCTCATATTCTTTCTACTATTTGTATATTCAAGGGCTTTATCTATGCAACTAGCATTGGTATACAGATAAAGATGTGCCAAAATAATAATTTCAAATATTATTAAAATAAAGATTGCTTATACATAGAGTTTCATTGTGAACTCTCGGCCAACACTTGGCTCGACGGGCACCTACTCTAACAACCTCGCCACCTGATGACCCTCGATGGAGTCGGTAAACAGATCAAAGTGCATGCTAGTACGTATAGCCCCTATATTGTCCCGGGTCAAAGGACTAATGGTGTACAACAATAAATGCGGACTATTCCACTCGATAAGTGAGAACCACTTGGACAGTCCGAGGGAGGGTTGTTCAGTGCATCATCATATGATCACCCATCTGTGTGAATGGACATCTCCATCCCCTTGCCAATGAAACATGATGTTTATATCACAGATGCTAGTCTCGAGCTCGAGAGAACTTTATTTTTGTTTTAGGCAGCTGATTCGACTAGGAACCTTTTAGAATATATGGTACACTTCCTAATGAGTTTCATGATATTACGTTGCGACGCATACCTCATGGTACCTATTGTATATTTAAGGACTTTATCTATGCAGCTTGCATGAGTATACAGATAAATTATAATGCCATAATCGAATAAAATCGTAAAATAGTATTAAAATAAAGATTGTTTTACATTAGAGTCAATAAAGCCCGAGCCACAAGTTGGCTTGCCGGGCACCAACTCTAACAATCTCCCACTTGCCCTATAGCAAACTACCCATAGATCTCAGACCCATTGCTTTGCGATGCTTCATAAACAATGGTCCTGGCAGGGGCTTCGTTAGTGGATCAGCAACTTTATCTGCGGAGGCGACTCTCTCCACCGACATGTCTCCTCTTCCCACAATCTCCCGGATTATGTGAAACTTCCTCAGTATATGTTTGGATCGCTGATGAGACCTCGGTTCCTTTTCTTGCGCAACGGTACCGGTGTTGTCACAGTAGACCCGGACTATGTCAACTGTTTGAAGAATGACACCCAACTCTTGGATGAAATATCTCATCCAAACACCCTCCTTTGCTGCAGCCGATGCAACTATGTATTCGACCTCAATGGTTGAATCCGCTGTGGTGTCTTGTTTGGAACTCTTTCAAGAGACAGCACCACCATTGAGCATGAATACAAATCCAGAGGTCAATTTCGAATCATCCACATCTGATTGGAGAATAGAATCAGTGTAGTCTTCCAATTTTAGTTCTCCATTCCCGTATACCAAGAACAAATTCTTAGTTATTCTAAAGTACTTAAGAATGTCCTTCACTGCTTTCCAATGCAGTTGATCGGGATTTGACTGATATCTGCATGCAACACTCAGTGCATATGAAATATCAGGTCGAGTAGATATCATACCATACATAATACTACCTATGGCAGACGCATATGGAATACGACTCATGGTTTCTATCTCTTCATCAGTCTTAGGGCACATAGATTTGGATAGATTCACACCATGAGACATTGGGAGATATCCTCTCATGGACTCCTCCATAGAGAATCTCCTCAGTATGGTATCGATATATGTGGATTGGGTGAGCCCTATCATCTTTTGATCTATCCATATAGATCTTTATTCCTAATACATATGATGCTTCACCCATATCCTTCATGGAGAACTTACCAGCTAACCATACTTTAGTTGACTGCAACATCCCTACATCATTCTCAATGAGTAGTATGTCATCAACATAAAGCACTAGGAATGTCACTGCACTCCCACTAACCTTCTTGTATACACTAGGTCCCTCAGGATTTTTCGCAAAATCAAACTCTTTGATAGTGGTGTCAAATCTGAGGTTCCAGCTCCTCGATGCCTACTAGAGTCCATAAATGGATCTCTGAAGTTTGCATACCTTATGCTCACTTGCTACTGATGTGAATCTTTCAGGTTGAGACATGTAAATGTATTCCTTAATATTTCCATTAAAGAACGTTGTCTTCACATCCATCTGCCACATTTCATGGTCATACCATGCTGCTATGGCTAACAGTATCCTAATGATCTTGAACATTGCGACTGGAGAAAAGGTTTACTCATAGTCAACACCTTGTCTTTAAGTATATCCTTTTGCTACCAATCTAGCTTTGAAGGTCACCACCTTCCCATCTGCTCCAAGTTTCCTTTTGTAAATCTATTTGCATCCTATGGGAACAATTCCCTCAGGTGGATCTACTAAGGACCATACTTGGTTCGAATACATGGAGTCCATCTCGGACTGCATGACTTCAAGCCATTTAGATGAATCGACATCAGACAATGCTTTTTTGAAATTTCTTGGATCACATCCAGAAATGGGCTCATCATGGCCCTCTTCAAGAAGCAGGCTCAACCTATTAGGCGGTCTTGGGATCCATTCGGATCTCCTAGGAGCTTATGTTTCTTTGATTGGCTGTTGGGGTGTGGATTCTACTACTTGTGTAGTGAGTGGTTCTCGAATCTGATCGAGTTCTATCATCTTGCCTTTTCTATCTAATAGAAACTTCTTCTCTAAGAAGGTGGCATTCCTTGAAGCAAACCCCTTTGTTTCACTAGGATAAATAAAAGTAGTAACCAAAAGAGTTATTTGGATATCCCACAAAGTAGCACAAATTGGCTTTACTATCCAATTTGTCTCCCACTACCTGCTTCACGTAAGCAGGGCATCCCCATATTCTTGATAAGAATATTTGGGCGGCTTTCCTCTCCATATCTCATATGGAGTTTTATCCACTGTCATTGTATGGACTTGATTCAACAACCTTGCCGCTGTTTCGAGCGCATAACCTCAAAAGGATGGCGGCAACTCATTGAATCTCATCATAGATTGGACCATGTCTATCAATGTCCGATTACGAATTTCTGACACACCATTCAATTGCGGTGTGACAGGCGGAGTCCACTGTGAGAGAATCCCATTCTCTTTAAGGTAGTCTTGAAACTCAGTACTCAAATATTCTCCACCTCGATCTAATCGTAGTGTTTTAATACTCTTTCCTAATTGTTTCTCTACTTTTTCTCTGAATTCTTTGAACTTTTCAAAGGCTTCAAACTTGTATTTCATTAAATACACATACCAAAACCTCGAAGGGTAATCGATAAAGGTAATGAAGTAGGAATTGCCAAATCTCGTGCTAACACTTAGCGGAACACACACATTTGTATGGATCAAATCCAACAGATCATGTGCACGTTCAACTTTCCCTAGGAAAGGGGCCTTGGTCATTTTTCCTTTCAGACAGGAGTCACATGTCTCGTAGAGAGTTTATATCTGACGAGTCAAACATGCCCTCTCCTAATAGCTTGTGCATCCTTATTTGGGAAATATGTCCTAGCCTAACGTGCTAGAAATGTGCTTGGTTTAGACTATCTTGTTTTCTTTTGGTTGTTGTTGAAATTGTGTTTACTTGGACATTCACTTATCATTGCCAAAACATCTCTGGCCCAGACAATTTCTTATGTCCAGACTTCTTGCAGTGAAGCAAACATGTTCTGACTTGTCGGACTTTGTCAAATTCCAGGTTCACCACCTTCTCAATAGACCCAATGATATGTACACCATGCTCATGGGCCAGAGCCCCATCTTATATGTGTGTATTCATGAGCTCCTTGAAAGTGGTATGCATCATCTTACGAGTTTCATGCACGATGCAACTCTTGCATGTGCATTCGAATGTCAACAACATTCAATATTTCCTCAAAACTGTCTCTACAGTTCATTTGACATTGAAGTGATCATATTACACTTTAGCTTGCAAACTATGGTCCCACCATCTTGCACGCTTTGTCAGTTCAGCAAGACTGACATTAGTGTGTATGCTATCCGAACTTAGAACAATTTTCACAGCCAATCTTGAAGATTAGTGTTTGGTTAGCTTGTTTTAATAATTGAAATGGATCACGCGACCGAATCATAAATATACTGATATGGAAACAGAATAAACGTTGCCGACTATTTTAAAATATTTTGTAAGACGTAAAATATGGACTTTTGTTTTTTACGAATTGCCTCCCACTATTTTGACATTTTCACCACCCTCTGATGACGAACGGGAAATCCAATTTCCTTAATGAGTACGCAAGGTCCAATTGCGAAATTATGATCCCAAATAATATCAGCCAATCATAACTTCAAAAAGGTAGAGCCCAATTGCAACTCCTTGCAACCCTTACGTAATTTTGCCTCACGTTTAAGGAGGGTCCAATAATATGATCGCCTTTCTCTTCACGTGTCGAGCCCGGCCCATCAATATTGAATGTTAATGGACTGTCGCCATGAGATCCCCCAATAATATGAGCCGAAGTCATGGGAGTTCCACGTAGTTCACATCAAATATGACAGTGGAAGTCACAGCTTTCCGGCGTCCAGGCCTCTCCAATAATATGAGCCAGACACTGACCGCGGGTAGCATTCATCATGCAACCACCGTTGATAGAAGGCAAGGAATTATTAAACTTTCTTTTAATTATCTTTTTAATGGGCTTGATTTAAATTTTGGATCTCATTTAAAATGATGGATTTTAATTTTAAAATTTGTCTCATCATTAATTTTAAAAAATTCGTGCCATGATTGTTTGTATGATTGCCGGATTCATGCAACTCTTGTCATTATATTAATAATAACGCACATACAGATTATTTGTAAAATATCAGATACATTATAAATAATAAAAGATGATCGATAACCGAGAGCTAATTGATCTGTACGAGCCACATACGGATCCATGTCTATAACCTAGGGAAATGCAGGGATGCAAATGCAACTATTACATAAGCTTCCAAAATTTACATGTCTTCGATTTTCAAAACTCCTTTCGAGGATCTCGGGCCCACCGTCTTCAAATCTTGATTTCTCACTAAATCTAATATTTACATTAAATTTCCATGGCACATTGGGATACAAATTTCAGGGGTGGAAACGGGCCATAAACCAAACTCACTTTATAATAATTAAAATTACATGTAAAAACCCAACATACACCTAGCAAATTGGTCATGGCTCTCGATCATCCTTTCTACATAAAATATCATATATTATATAAATCCGATAATATCACATATTATCAATAAATTGTGTATCTTGTAAATTATCACTAAAGCCATAATTATCAAATTAAATAAACACTTTTATTTAATTTCAAATAATTAAATTTCTTGTAAAACACCTTTTACCATAAATAATTAAAATCATATTTTAATTATTTATTTTGTAAGAAATTGATTTTATAAAAAATTATTGTAGGGGTAAAATCGTCTGTATATTCATAAAATATCAATTTAACCCAAAATTTTAAAAAATCAGAAAATCGCCCCTAGGCCCGAACAAATCAAGCCCACGACCCAGCACGGGGCTCGAGACGTTCCCGGGCACCCGCCCGCGTCGCCCCGCCCGCTGCCCGATCCAATCGGGCGCTGGGGGCACGCTGTGCGCAGGCCACGCGCACACAGGCGCACAGGCCGTATGTGCGCCGCGCGCCCGCCGTGCGTGCGAGATGTGCGTACGTTGTCCGTGTGGCGCAGCGCGCAGGTCATGCGCGCGACGCTGCGCACTGCGCCGTGCTACGCTGCGCGAGGCCCTGCGCGTGCTTCTGCCCGGAACTGTTCCGGACAAACCAGGAAAATTTTTTTTTTTTTTCAAAAACAGATTTTTCAAAAATAATTTTTAGGGGCGTTTTTCATAAAAATTCTTACGCGGTTAGAAATAATAAACTCAACACAATTTAATTAAAACACATGATTGAGAATAACCTGGCTTTGATACCACTGTTGGGACATCGTGTTCTCGCACCCAAGACGCAGCGAAAGTTTAAAATTTTTATTCTTGGGCGTCGTGTATTTAAAACCATTCATAGGGTTTTTTAGAATCATAACTTTTCGTTTAAAACGCTGGACTCCAAACTATTCCGGTGTTTGGGCGGATATAGCCCTTCTTGTAATTTCCTACGAACGTCTTTCCTTTGATCGCCGAATTAGTTCCACGATCGAAAACTATATATCTCACTTGGATTGCACTAGAAATCACAAACGATTTTGCATTGAGACTGTGCACTCCGAATTTCCAAAATCCGGTGACGGTGTTGCGACAACGAAGCAGTGGAAGGACACAAGGTGGCCAAATTTCTCTAGTAGAAACTCATGGTGGCCGAGACCTTCAAGGAGAAAAATTGGAGAGAATTTTTAAATAAATCTTATTTATTCTTAATCCATAATTAGCATGATCATTTTTTATTCTTAATCAATAATTTAAGCAAATCCAATTTGCTTATTTGGGAAAAAGTTTCTTCCCCCATTTTGTGATGGCCGAGAGTTGGCTTTGTGATTGGAGTGGATTTTTTTTTCTTTGTGTGCTCAAAATTAGGTTTTTAATCATGGGTCCTAGTAGTGTATTTATAGAGTGAGACTCCTAATCTAATTAGGAGTCCCTCTCCCACAAGGACTCTATATTTTCATATTTAATTAGGGTTTTAATCATGGGTCCTAGTAGCATCGCCCCATGATCCCCTAGGTATCACTGTTAGTGTCTGCAAGAACCTTTAGTCATGGTTAGCGTACAGTACGGTCCTTTCAACACATATATCCCGATCAAATCTGCAACCATTGGTATATCGAGAGTTGCATATGAATTCGACAACGATGCAATTTATCTTTGAGTACTAATAGTGTCATGGTATGTGCTACTAGGAAAACACCTTTCCCTAAAGCACATTTCTTGATCTGGCCAGATACTCCTTGCACTATTAACTCATCAGATCACAAAGGATATTGTGAGAACCGAATTTAATTATTCAGTATTTGGCAAGAATTAGAAATAATTATTTTAAAGTGCTAAATTAAAATAATTAAGCCAAAAATTATACTTGTGTGTTAAAAATATGTATTAGAAAATATCGTCATTATAGACGATATTAAAATATATATCGGAGTTTTATAGCACAAGGGAGTTGTAAATATTTGGACCGGGTCACATTCCTGCATTTGGGCTAATCTTTGGATTCATGTATATATATGTGTGTGTTAATTAGAAGCCCATTTTTCCCCAAGCCCAAATTATTTCCTCCTCCATCTTCTCGTTTCTTCTCGCCTCTTCTCTTGCATCCTATTTTTTCTCCATTGTGATCAGCTTCTCGTCGCCTCTTGCTGCTAGGAAGCGGGTCTCCATAGCTCACCCAAGATAGCCCAAGAAGTCCCTCAGCTCTCCTTGCAATAATCAAGATCAAGGTGCTTGTTTCTTGTTACCATGTTTCTTCCACGTTGCTGTGTTTCCTTTCCAGCTTCTTGAATTCCATTTTTCTTGGTTCTTTAGAGTGTGAAGAGGTCGATTCTAACTTCATTTCAGTTAAAAGAAAGCTTTTGAAGGTAATCTCTAAGCCTAGGTTATCAATTTTGTTCATGGAAGTAAATGTTGGTTTCAGTTTCGAGTTGCAGGTTGTTGCTTCTGATTTTCAGGTTTCTGTGTGTATTGCACTAAGAATCTTGACTTGTGGTTCATATAGAACTTATATATCTATGCGTTAGCTTTCTATAGCCGCTGACAAAATGGAATTCTAATTAGAAACGAATTTGATATGATTTTTCAACCAAAATGTGTCAAAATAGAATTCTGTGGTGGAGCTGTGCAGATTAGCTACTGTAATTCGAGTTTATGACATTTATGCGCTTAGATTCTTGAGTTATGATTCAAATAAGAGTTGTAGAGCTATGTGTTGTCTTTGTATTGATATAAGAGTCATTAAATTCCATTAAGAATTGAGGTAGTTATACTCATTTTGCCGAAACTGCTCAATTGCAGTCTTCTGTCCGCGAGGTACGCAGGTAGTAGAGTTTTCTTGATAATTCTGGGATTTATCTATTAAGATTCTGGAAATGATTTCTTTTAGGAAAAATTAGATATTTGAGTTTTTTTTATCTCCAACTGGCGGATATCGATTTGAGTCAATGATTAGTTAGATATGAATTTTATACTCATAAGTGTCTAACCTGAATCTGTCACAGCACTCATTTCCCATAGCTTCTGGTTTTGGGTGTTTTTCAGTTTCGAGATGATTGAATTACTTTCTGATGTCTTCTGATGAAATATGGGATTTTAAGTTAGGATTCCAGCCATGTATATTAAGCGTGTTTTGGCTGAGTTCTGACCTTAAAACCGAACTTAGGTACAAGTTGGAATTTGTAACTTGTTTTTAGCTAAGAGTTGAATATTTGTTTGACGGAAATAAATTATTTGCCACAGGTTTTAGTAGCCAGGAAGCACCGAGGAGTTCATAAGTTATTGTGATAATTTAGTTTGAGGGTTAAGTTACGGATTGATCGATTCTTTACAGCGTCTATGACGACATGTAATTAAATTGATGTGATTTTATGTGAATTATGTGTTTATGTGCTCTTTGTGCTGTTTGGGTGTATTTTAAGATTATTCCTCATTTTTAAAATAAATGTGAGTTTTTAAATATATTAGAATAATCTGTGGATTTATATGCATTGTTGAGCACGCATTCATATCGAGCCATGACTCCGTTGTTCCCTAGATTTCTGTTACTCTAGGATGAGTTATTTAGACATCAGAGCCGAGGGCGTTTAAGCATCACACCTCTGATGACTAGTGGAAGGGTTGAGCAGTTCTGCAGACTAACACCCCTAACGCAGATTTGCAGGGCCGAGGGCATATTTGACACGTCACACCCCTGGCACATGTGGCCACAGTTGTTGCTATCGTTTCTTTGGATCCAGATTGATACCCGAGATTATTGGTACCCTACATGCATTGCATTGCATTGATTTCATTACATGTCATTTATTTATGATGTAATTTATTTGATCTTCGTACTGAGGTTTGACCCCTGACCCTCGGGGCTGCTATGGTTTGTTTTGTGATTCAATAGCAGGTTATACAGGTGGTTCTGATGTAGCTGGCGGAGAGTCTGCCAGTGGAGCCCAGTGAGTCGGTTTGAGTTGGGAGTCCCCATATATTTATACTATATATATTGAGTCATTTGCCGAGGAGATGCCTCGTGCATTTGTATGGTTGTATTATTAAGTATTGGATCTTATTTGGTGTGATCGAGCCTGGCTGGCTCTGCTTGCGGTTGGCATTCTGGTTGTTTTATTGGACTCTATTTTCGTGTATAAATGTTTTGTTGTGTTGTTTTGAAATTTTTGGTATGTCCTATTTAAGGGAAGGTCATGCCGAAATTTCTGTAGGCCCAAAATGGAAAATTTTTACTCGTTTTCGCTGTTTACGCTAATAAATTCTAGTTGTTTGATAATTAAAAATTAATCAGGACCACTGGCTCTCACAGTTGGTATCGGAGCGTAACTGGGGTATGCTCGAATTAGAATCTATGACACTCGAGTTTAGACACAAATAAATTGATTGCGTATTTGATTTATTACTTGCTCTTTATTTGATTTGCATGTTATGATTATTTAACTTAGCAGAGATAGATCTGGTAATGAAGTAAGTTTGACGCTTCATTTATTTGTACCTAGTGGACTAAGTTTTAACTTTCCTTGAACCCTTCAGTGCTTACTATTATTTTTTTCTGCTTGTGGTATAATATTTGTGTCTTATAGAATGGCACCTGGTGGAAGAGGCAGAAAAGGAAAAGAAGTTATCCAAGAGTCCGAAGCTTAGAACATAGGAAATACTGAGGGTATTGGCAGAGATAGACGTGGCCGCCCTAGATGAAAGGCAAATCAAAATGTGAATATAGAGGTAGAGGTGGAGCAGGAACCACTAATTCGTCCAGAAAGGCATGTTGCAAGGAATGTGGAAGTAGATCGTGAAGTTCAGCAACTGACCCAAAGAATAAGAGAAATGGAGTTAGTGATTTCTAAATTCCAAGATATGCCTCCTCCAAAATTCTTTGAAAATGAAGGTGGTGAAAAAGCAACGGCATGGCTGAAGAGCATGAACTATTTATTTAATCTTGTGGAGTACACTCGAGAGCTGAGAGTCAAGTTAGCTGTTTACCAACTCAAAGATCGAGCACAGCTGTGGTGGGAAGCCACAGAGGAAGCAATCCAAGAATCTGGTCAGATAATTTCATGGGAGGTATTCCGTACTCATTTTATTCAAGAATACTCGTCCCCATCTTATTATTCTGCTAAGGAAGCCGAGTTCAATCAGTTGGTTCAGGGAAATATGTTAGCAGAAGAGTATGCCTCTCAATTTTCTGCTCTATAGCTTACGTACCTCATGTTTCTAATAGTGATCGTTCCAAGCTTTCGCGTTTCATGCAAGGACTGAATCGGACGATACATACGTTGGTTATGACTGGAGCACCAACTACTTATGCTGAAGCAATAGAGAAGGCAAAGAATATTGAGGCTAGTTCGCTTTGGGGAGGATCACAACAAGTTCCATCTTTTACTTCTCAAGGGTCTGAGAGTAGCATTCAGATGCCAGTGGGCATACTTCCTTATCATCCTCCACAGTCAAACCAGCCACCGAAGCAGCAGAAATTCAGAGCTAAAGGAAAGCAGTTTAAGAAGAAGTCTTACAACAGTTCATCTAGTTCAGGTAGTTCTCAGGGAGGAAGATCAAGTGGCTATGTTCGAGTTTCTTGTGGGAGATGTGGAGGTAGGCATACTACTACCTAGTGCACAGGAGTTCAGGGAGACTGCCATACATGTGGATTACCGGGGCATTATGCAAGAGTTTGTCCTAATGCGGGAAGACAACAATATCAGTCCTCATAGTTTCGCCAGTTTCCATGAGCCCCAGTGCCTAGACCACCTATTCCACAGCCTAGCTACCAACAGCCGAGAGGATCTTCTTAGCAGTATTTCCCAGGACCTCATCAGGCTAGGGTGCATGCTTTTACACAGGACCAGGCTCACGAGATGCCCAGAGGGGTCATTGCAGGTGTATGCTTTATTTTTTATCATCCTACACGTATATTAATAGACACGAGAGCATCTCATTCATTTCTGTCTGCTGCATTTATCAATGAGCGTGAGATTGCTACTACCTTGTTGTTGGATACGGTGTCTGTGTCTACCCATGCTGGTGTGTATTTGATGTCTCGTGAGATAGTTCTGAACTGTGTGATTAGATTTGATGATAACCTTATGATAACTAATCTAATCAAATTATCTATGTCTGATTTCGACTGTCTTTTGGGAATGGATACTTTGACGAATTATCGAGCCACCGTTGATTGTTTCCATGGATTTGTCAGATTTAGACCTTATTATGGCAATAAGTTGAACTTTTATGGTAATGATTCTCAGTCACACATTCCATTAGTGTCAGCGATGGAAATGTTTAAACTGCTATCGGCAGGGAATGAAGGATTCATGATTTATTCAGTTGATGTGACCCATGAAAAAATGTTGAAGGTTTCGGATATTCTCGTGGTAAAGGATTTTTCTGATGTATGTCCTGATGAAATTCCAAGCTTTCCGCCTCAAAGGGAAATAGATTTCAGTATTGAGTTAATGTCAGGGACGGATCCTATTTCTAGAGCACCGTATCGTTTGGCTCTAGCGGAGTTGAAAGAACTCAAGGAAAAATTACGAGACTTACTGGAGAAAGGTTATATTAGACAAAGTATGTCACCTTGGGGAGCTCCAGTATTGTTTGTTAAGAAGAAAGAAGG
Source organism: Primulina huaijiensis (assembly GCF_012295235.1). Classification (NCBI taxonomy): domain Eukaryota; kingdom Viridiplantae; phylum Streptophyta; class Magnoliopsida; order Lamiales; family Gesneriaceae; genus Primulina; species Primulina huaijiensis. The sequence goes on from NC_133312.1 coordinate 14,415,402, forward strand.
GACGATGAGGATGTGTATTGATTATCGGCAATTGAATAAAGCTACAGTGAAGAATAAATATCCTCTGCCGCGTATCGATGACTTGTTTGATTAGTTGCAGGGTACATCCGTGTATTCCAAGATCGATCTTCGTTCTGGATATCATGAGGTTAGAGTTAGAGAGGAAGATGTTCCTAAAACTGCATTTCAGATACGTTATGGGCATTATGAATTTTTAGTCATGCCTTTCGGATTGACTAATGCTCCAGCGGTTTTCATGGATTTGATGAATCGTGTTTTTCAAGAATTTTTAGACAAATTTGTGTATTTATCAATGAAATTTTGATTTATTCAAAAACAAAGAAGGAACATCGAGAACATTTAAGACTAGAACTCCAAACAGTCATATGCTAAATTTTTTAAGTGTGAATTTTGGTTGGACAAAGTAGTATTTCTGGGTCATGTTATATCAGCTCAAAGAGTTTCAGTTGATCCCAGTAAAGTTGAAGCTGTTATTAATTGGCCAACACCAGCCAATGTTTCTGAGATTCGCAGCTTTCTGGGGTTAGCAGGGTATTATAGGCGTTTTATTGAAAGATTTTTCGTTATTGCAAGGACTATGACTCAATTTACACAAAAAGATTGACGTTTTGTGTGGACTGCAGAATGTGAATCAAGTTTCCAGACTTTGAAGGAAAAGTTGACAACAGCTCCAGTGTTAGCTTTACCTTCAGGCTCAGGTGGATTTGTTGTGTGTACAGATGTTTTTCTGAATGGACTGGGATGTGTTTTAATGCAAAATGGGCGATAATTGCATATGAATCTCGACAGTTGAAGCCACACGAGACTCGATATCCAGTTCATGATTTAGAATTGGCTGCCATTGTGTTTGCGTTAAAAATATGGCGTCGTTATCTGTACGGTGAACAGTTTGTAATTTATTCTGATCACAACAGCCTTAATATCTTTTCACACAGTCTGACTTGAACATGAGACAACGTCGATGGATGGAGTTGCTTAAAGATTTTGATTGTGAGATTCAATATCAACCAGGACGAATGAATCTAGTTGCAGATGCACTTAGCAGGAAGGTTCAAAACGCTATATTGACCTCTCTGAGTATTTCTAAAGTCCACGAGCACTTGGGAACATCAGGATGGACTTATCAAACAACTGCAGATTACTTTATAGTTTCATCTATCAAAGTCGAGCCACAGATAATATCAAGCATTAAAGAAGCGCGGAGAACTGATCCGCACATTCATAGATTGAAAGAATTGGCTCAAACAGATCAGTGAGATAAATTTAGTGTTGCTTCAGATGGTAGTCTGCGCTTTAATGGGAGACTTGTGGTTCCTAATTTGATATATCTGAAAGAAGCTATACTATGTGAAGCTTATTGTAGTCGACATAGCAATCATCCAAGAAATCAAAAGATGTATGATACTTTGAGAGCTCATTATTGGTGGGAAGGTATGAAAAAGGAAATTTCTGATTCGTGGCTAAATGTTTAACTTGCCAACAGGTTAAAGCTGAACGAATGAGACCTGGCAGTATGTCGCATAGTCTTGAAGTACCACGGTGGAATTTGGAGCATATCGCTATGGATTTTGTGACACACCTACCTCGTTCTAATCGAGGTTGTGATGCAATTTGGGTGATTGTTGATAGATTGTCTAAATTAGCCCATTTTATTCCATATGACTGTACTTGTACTTACAAGAAAATAGAGAAATTGTACATTGATCATGTGGTGAGATTGCATGGTGTGACAATAACCATAGTATCAGATCGCGATACAAGGTTTACTTCGAAGTTTTGGAGTAGTTTGCAATTAGCTTTGGGTTCAAAGTTGGCTATGAGCACTGCTTATCATCCCCAAACAGATGGTCAGTCAGAACGAACCATCCAGACTCTAGAGGATATGTTACGAGTAGTTGTAATGGATTTCAGAGGTGGTTGGCAAGAATCATTGTCTCTGGTCGAATTCTCTTACAAAAAATTTTTCAGACAACGATCGGTATGGCACCATTTGAAGCTTTATATGGCAGAAAGTGCAGATCTCCGATTTGTTGGGAAGATGTAGGATAACGACAGATGTCTAAACCAGAGTTTATACAAGAAATGAAAGATAAAGTTGAATTGATTAGAAAAAGAATGAAAGCAGCCCAGGATCGTCAAGCAAGTTATGCTAATAAAAGGCGTCGGCCTTTAGAGTTCCAGGTTGGTGATTATGTTTTCTTAAAAGTATCACTGTTTCGTGGTACTATGAGATTTGGACGTAAAGGGAAGTTAGCTTCACGTTATATTTGTCCGTATGCAATTGTTGAGAGGATTGTCACTTTGGCTTATCGTTTGGACTTGCCGCATAGTTTGTCTGCGATACACGATGTGTTTCATGTGTCTATGCTGCAGAAGTACGAGCCAGATCCATCTCATGTTTTGAGTACCGAGGATGTGGAGTTATATAGTTCCCTAAGTTATGTTGAGCATCCGGTTCAAATTTTTGATCGCAAAGAGAAGCAACTCAGGAACAAGACGATTCCTTTGGTTTTGGTTCAGTGGAGTAGACATGGGATAGAAGAAGCTACATGGGAGTTAGAAACTAGAATGCGTCAAGAGTGGCCTCACTTGTTTGTAAATATGATGAATAACTCCATGTACTCAAATTTTCCTATGTATTATCAGTGATAAATGTTTTAACCACTTTGTGTATAAGTGTTGTGTATGTTAGATTTCGAGGACAAAATCTTTTATTAGGAGGGGAGATTGTGAGAACCCGAATTTAATTATTCATTATTTGGAAAGAATTAGAAATAATTATTTAAAAGTGCTAAATTAAAATAATTAAGCCAAATAATTATACTTGTGTGTTAAAAATATGGTTTGATAGCTGATATTATGGGTACCCTACATGCATTGCATTGCATTGATTTCATTACATGTCATTTATTTATGATGTAATTTATTTGATCTTCGTACTGAGGTTTGACCCCTGACCCTCGGGGCTGCTATGGTTTGTTTTGTGATTCAATAGCAGGTTATACAGGTGGTTCTGATGTAGCTGGCGGAGAGTCTGCCAGTGGAGCCCAGTGAGTCGGTTTGAGTTGGGAGTCCCCATATATTTATACTATATATATTGAGTCATTTGCCGAGGAGATGCCTCGTGCATTTGTATGGTTGTATTATTAAGTATTGGATCTTATTTGGTGTGATCGAGCCTGGCTGGCTCTTCTTGCGGTTGGCATTCTGGTTGTTTTATTGGACTCTATTTTCGTGTATAAATGTTTTGTTGTGTTGTTTTGAAATTTTTGGTATGTCCTATTTAAGGGAAGGTCATGCCGAAATTTCTGTAGGCCCAAAATGGAAAATTTTTACTCGTTTTCGCTGTTTACGCTAATAAATTCTAGTTGTTTGATAATTAAAAATTAATCAGGAGCACGTGCCCTCACAAATATCTTCACCCGTAGGCGAACGATGAATCCCCGACCACAATGCATTTTTTCATACGTATTTCGAAACTACATCCAATCTCGCCACCTGATGACCCTCGATGATGTCAATAAACGGATCAAAGTGCATGCTAGTACGTATAGCACCTACATTGTCCCGGGTCAAAGGACTAATGTTGTACAATCATAACTGCGAAGTGAGAACCACTTGGACAGTCTGAGGGAGGGTTGTTCAGTGCATCATCATATGATCACCCATCTGTGTGAATGGACATCTCCATGCCCTTGCCAATGAACCATGGCGTTTACATCAAAGATGCTAGTCTCGAGCTCGAGCGACCTTTATCCTTGTTTTAGGCGGCTGATTTGACTAGTAACCTGTTTAGAATATACGGAACACTTCCTAATGAGTTTCATGATCTTACGTTGCGACGCAGACCTCATGGTACCTATTGTATATTCAAGGACTTTATCTATGCAGCTTGCATGGGTATACAAATAAAGTATAATGCCATAATTGAATAAAATCGTAAAATAGTATTAAAATAAAGATTGTTTTACATTAGAGTCAATAAAGCCCGAGCCAAAAATTGGCTTGCCGGGCACCTACTCTAACAGGTTGAAGGGCCGAGAAGAAAGGGTGTGTCTAAGGGTTTGTTTTTGGTGATAGGGCTTGGGGGAGGGACCGATCCGGTTACGTACGAGCTATCCCTGGCCATGAACAAGACCCCCTGGTTTGTCGAGGTTATGGTTCTAAATGGCTGGACACGGCTGGAGCTGGTCTTGAAGCCAAGTGATTCGAGGAGCAAGTTTGGCCGTAGCTAGGTGTTTTGTGTGTCCTTCGGTTGTTCGAAGGTTTAAGCGTGTGAGGTGCAGCAAGTCTCGGTTATTTGGGATCAGTAGGGTCTGGTCTTGGTCCCTTATAGTTTGGTTCGAGGCTGGTTGGGGGGTTAGCAAGCAAGCTAGGGCCGAGATTGGGGGAGTAGTTCTTTTGTTCGTTTTCGAAATTTAGGTGCTCGAAATTCCAGAAACTTGCTGGCCTAGGATTAAAATGTCTAAGGGTCTGATTTTGAGGTGTTTATGACATTTTAGATGTTATTAGGGTTTGGTAAAAAGTTGGGATAATTTTTGTTAAGTTTCGAGTCGATTCGGGTAAAAACCGAGACTCCGGTCCAAGTTTTAAAACGAATCGGTTAAGTTTTTGAATTTGGCTCGAGTTTATGTCTAGGGATGCTTTTAAATATGTTTTGGGACATTTTTAAGAGTTTGGTAAGTTTCGGATAAAAATAATGAGTTTTGGATTTATCCGGGATTTAATCGCCGCACGAAACGTTACTTAAAGAATTAATTGAAACACCTAGATTTAAGCTTAATAAAATTAGGAAAAATTACATTTAAGCTCAAATAATTATTAGAAGTCTAAGTTTTTAATTTGGGAATTTTATGCTAAGGTTTAGTTTAATTTGGGATTAAAACGTATTTATATGTTATATTTAAAGATTCATTTAAAAGTAATCGATTTAAGCCAAATAAAAATATGAAAAAATTCATGTAGGCTTAAATAATTTTTTGGGACATGTTAGAGTCAATTGAATTAATAAAATGTAAAAAAACGTGAAATTTTACGTCTAGACGCAAAACGGTAATTTTTGGGTTTCCATGGGCAAAATGGTCATTTTGCACCCAAGATGAGATTTTGGTCCTGGCAGCGCCCTGAGCACAAATTTATGATATTTTAAATGTTCACGCATCATGATTCATGATTTTAAGATTTAAGAAATTATATGTTGCCTGCTTGAATTTAAAAAAAATTGCATTTGAGCATGATTTTTGTAAGTGGTGAAAATGATAATGTTTTGAATGATGGAAATTAGCTGTGACTATCGAAATATATGAAAATGTTTAAGATGTATATGTAAATGCTGATGATGAGGTCTAGGCACAGTAGATGGGTGATCCTGTCACTTATGCCCGACAGCCGCCGGGTACCGCGGTTCTATGTATGATGGATCCATCGTAAATGATGATGTACGATAGTCACCTCTAATGAACGGAATTCACCAAAGGGAATGATAAATGTTAAATGATGAATGATGAACGATGAATGATAAATGATGATGAACGATGAGTTGTTTTGACACGTCACGATTGCATATGACACGTTTACACTAAACTTTTAAAGTTCATGAAAGATATGTTGATTATGATATTTTTCACTGCTGCATTATATGTATATGTACTTGATACACGGTAGAGGTGTGCTGAGTCTTTAGACTCACTAGACGTGTGTGATGTAGGTGAGCTTAATGATGAGGAGACTGGAGGTGCCGAACTCTGAGTAGGCAGACCTGGTGTGGTGACCATGCATGCCTTGAACTCATGAATTTTGATCCAAACTCATGCCCTATACGTGTGAAGGGACTGCCATGATGTTAAGTTATGACCAAGCAAAGTTTTTACATGAATTAGAGTCCTACACACACACTAAACTCACGGCAATCACAAAAGAAACAAGCTGGAATCGATCTCGGCTATCATGGGATCATGTGGTTTGGTTTTCATGTCTTGGGGGTTAGGCTTGCTTTGGCTAGGACCAGGACTAGCCAAGGTTGTAAGGGAGTCAGGGGGAGAGTCCTAGACATGCTAGGACTCGCGTTAAGGGCTGGGGTCCTAGCCATGCTAGGACTCCCATCTGAGAATCATGCAGCTTGTGCGCGAGAGGGTGCAGGCGTCCAGGGGCTTGGGGGCTTGGCATGTAGGTCACAGGTTGGGCTAGGGTGTCTCACTAGGGTCCTAAGAAGGTGCACAACACGTTGGTTCATGGGCTGGGGCGATGGCTAGGTCCTAGGCGCTTGAGCGAGGAGTCCTTGTCTTGGAAGGGTCTCGATCGTGGCCTGCATCAGGGGCTGTGGGCGGTTGAGGCTATGGTCAAGTTCCGTTAGTTCTTGGGGTCAAGCAGGGTCTAGGGAAGGCTTGGCTCGAGGTTGGCTTAGGTCGGCTCGATCTTGGCTCGATGAAACACCAAGGTGGCTCCAAGGGGGCTTGTTCGAAGAGCTTAGGGTTTTCTAATTAGAAAATAATTCGAATCATGGCTCACGGGGGTCGAATCATGGTTCACAAGGGCTAAAATAATATAAAAAGTCTAAGTTTTACGTTTAGGAATTTTATTATAAAGTTTGGGATTTTTCGGGATTAAGACACAGTCAAAACGATTAATTAAAGATAAATTAAGAAGTCTCATTTTTAAGCTAAATAAAATTATGGGAATTTTAATTTAAGCTTAAATAATTATTTGGGACATGTTAGAGTCAATGAAATCAAGAAAAAGTTAAAAACGTAAAATGTCACGTCTAGGGATAAAACGGTCATTTTATTCATGAAAATTAGTAAACATCATGACAGTGCTCTAAATGATGTTTTTATGATATTATGACTATTTTTAAATGATTATGAATTACATCCGGAAATTATGAGTTTTAAATTTCTATTCGATTGTTATGATTTAAGGAAGACATTTAAAAGACATGTTGCATGCTTGATTTCAAAAACAAAAGGGTTATGTTATGCATGATTTTATAAAGTAATGCGAATGTAAAACATTGAAGGAAGTGAAGTAATTGTGACTCTTGAAGTATGAGGTATGAGGGAAGAATGGGAATATCGTGAGGGAAAAGGCCCCAGAGGGAGCCCATTTATGGGAAAAGGCCCCCAGAGGGAGCCCGACGATCGTAGGCCAGGGCCCAGTTGATCGGTGACAGTGTTGCTGGTGTCCCCCACCGCCCAGTACTGCGGTTTCATGTAGATGGATCCATCGACTTTTTGAGGTTTGAGGAAAGTCACAATTAACGATCTGAATTCAATAAAGGATAAGGAAAATGTTTATGATCATGATAAAAAGTTTTATGTTATGTCATTTTGAGGAAAATTGAAAAGATTAAGGTTTATGTTTGCATGTCATGAAAATGTTATCTTTACGTAATAGTATTTTCACTGTTACTTGTGATTTTATACGTATTATTTGTTATAAAGATTATGGTGTGTTAAGTCTTCAGACTCACTAGGTATGATGGATGCAGGTGAGTTTGAGGGAGGTCTTGATGGATGAACTGACTGGACTGGAGGTGCACACAACCCGAGGACCAGCGCTTCTACTCTTTCCGCATTTATGATTTATTATTCATGATTCACGTTAAAGATTTTAAGACTATTTATTTATTTTTTTGAGAGATTTTGAGAGGTTTAGTATGGGCTATACTTTTCAAATTTATTGCTTTTTAAGTCTTGTAAAACATTTGACGATTTCATTTTATGACTATTTCACTGGATTTTTAAAATACTAGTTGGTTGATGTTTTATTTTACGGGGTAAATAAAAATATTTTTATGTAATATATGTATATGGCCGAAATATTGAGTGAAGGAAAAAAAATTTACTACTTTTTAAGCAATAAAAAGGACTGACGTTTCAGAACATGCATGACATCATTTTGCGTAGAGATATGTTTAAAAGCAAGTGACCCATACATAAATGCGTTAGATCACACTAAATCACAGTACTAAACTGGCAGGGATGTCCACTACCATATACATGAGATCCCTGGTCATGCTTTACTGCGTGGATCGGTTCCTGATCATACTTTACCACTTTTCAATCTTGATCTAAACCTGATCATGCTTTACCGGGGTGGAGAGGTCCTCGGCCAAGTTTGGTCACAAGACATTTCGTATACCTCAAAAACATAAAACATTTTGTTTTTGCACGTCGAACATACTTAAAAAGCGTCGAGGGCTTTGTTGGAACACTCTGGACAGCACCCTAACCAAAGCAGCAAAGATTCAGGAGATCCCAACGAAGCCTGCAACCAAAACTTGAGAAAACATGAAGAACATGCACAAATTTTTACAGGTTGAGCGGGTTTACGATAAAAATCATATATCTCATATTTCTTATCAAAAAAATACGAATTTACTGTCAAATCGAAGATAACATAGAGTACAAACCATATGTTGAAAACATTTCCAGAAAACCAACCTTTTAGTCACAGAATTCGATATGACAGAGGGTGACGGATTTTGTGACACAGAAATTTCAGAGCTTGTGCTGTTTTACGACAAAAATCATATCTCCCTCATTTCTTGTCCAAAAATTACGAATTTACTGTCAAATTAAAGGTCTCAAAAATTTCTATGTTTTATATGTTGAACGTTTTTCCAGAAAATCGACCAAAAATTCACAGTATTCAAAAAGACAGCAGACTTGGTTTTTGAGATCCAAAATTTTGATCCAAAATCGTTTCAAACATTTTTGCTCAAACTTTTGCATAACATACACATCTTTTTCATACAAAATACATCAAAATAATTACTATAACAAGATCGATACAAAAACGAAAGAATATACATGCCTTTGGTGAATATACTCACGAAACGACGATACCGAAGCGGAGAATTGCGAGGGTTGATCTGGGACGAATTGTGGCGTGATTTCTTGCTACAAAAATGATCAAGAATTGCTGAAATGATGAAGAGGAAAAGAGTGGTGGCTGCTGCTCTCCAAGAACCCTACCTATTCCAAAAGAAATGAAATGGAATGCAATGAAATGTGTGTGTGTGTGCATAGGCCAAGTATGTGTGTGTGTATGTATACGTGCATGTGTGTGTGAGTGAGTAACGTGTGTGTGTTAATGGGTTAGTTGGTTAGTGGGGATTAAGGGGTTTAATTAATAATTAACTTGTTAATTTAGACTACTAACCCACTATTAGCTTTACTAAAAATCTCGTGATTTAGAATAAAAAACTCAAGTGATAAAATTTGAAACTTTAAAATATTAAAAATCACCTAATAATTAAATTAGGCTTTAAAATGATAAAAATAATTAAATCATTTAAAATGCCACTTTCTTGACTTAAAATAAAATACCACATTTTAAAGTTGCCCAAAATCGTCGTCGGTCTCTTTTCCTCGATCCCGCATCGAATAATCTCCTGAAACATAAAACTCAAGAAAATATTTTAACGTGCATCACATAAACTTGTAATAATTCAAAATAATGCTATTTTATAAATCAAACATTTCTAAAATTCATTTTAAAATTAAATAAATAAGTAACAATTTAAATAAATGAATGGGTTTTACGTGTACTGATTTTGGGCTCTACAGAGCAGTTGAACTGAACGTCTTGTCAGGAAGGGCTCAGAACCTTGCAGGCTGATTAAAACCCCAAAGCTATAGAGTCGAGAGAAGTGGCGACAACGTTAGTTGCAGAGCCAATCCTCTCTACTCTTCGCAATGAGCGTTAGATAAACATTTTCAAATAGTTTTGAAAATAATATAAAGTACTTTTAAATAGCATTTAAAACTATTTTAAAGAAAAATAATTTAAAACATAGTTTTCTTTAAATGTTCTTCTTAGAACAACTAACTCTGATACCAATTGAAAGATCGTGTGCTAGGCACCAAAGGTGCTTCAAACACAATATTCTCCAAGAGTTGCAATAGCTCGTGTTCTAAGAATGTTAACATCGATTATTTAAATCGAGTTTGGTTAAAGTACCAAGCGGAAAATTCTCGAAGTAATCCTTCATGAAGAAAGCTGTTATATTTGAAAGCCTTTTAACTTGTGTAATCTGAATAACTGAAAAGCAGGGGATCGGTTCTACCATATATCAGTTCAGTTATGGTGAAAGATGAACTGACGGATGCTCTAACTGATCAAATCAGTTCGAAAAAAATAGTTAAATATGAAAATACACAAGATATGTTTATGGATGCTCGGAGACTTCAACTGCTCCTACGTCACCCCTTCTACCTTCAGTGGATTCCAGCTATACACAAAGGTACAAAGTAATAGTCCAGTCTAAAGAAATAATGGACGTTGCATCAGAGCATTAAAGACAAATGTTCAGAAGGACAGTATGAGAAAGTGGAGACACAAAGTCAAAGAAACGAATTCAAGATGCAACGGATACAATAATTGAGTCTCATTGTACGATCTATTTCTCGCCTATATAAAGAGAAGATCAGTTGAGACTATGACATAGAACCAGAGAGAAAAACAAAGAAAGGGCACGCTTAATGTAATATCCAAGCTTGGTGATCGGTACGGTTTAAGATTTAATATGTTTATTGACTCCTTGGTTAAGTTTAAATATAGTTTTGATGTTAAGAGTTGAGATTTATGATTTATGGTATTGTGTTTATAGAAGATGTGTGGTGATCCTGTAGTGTTGTTGCGATTAAATTCATGATAATTTGTATATTGATCCAATTGGTTTGAGGCCAATAGGAGTGGTTAGAGAAGACATAGAGATGTAACTTTCATGTTTTGAGTTTTGTTCAAATCATTGTCGAAGACAAGCCAAAAGCGCCCCGAAGTTTGTCGTGGGTGTCGTCGTTCCTCAAGTGACACATATTGGGAGATTGAGCATAACTCTTTATTCAGACCTTCAAATGACATGAGGTTAATTGGATATGCAAGCCAAGACATAGAGCTACAACTTTCATGTTTACAAATTTTCAAATTATGAAGGGAAGAGGCGTTTCGGAGGCAATCTTTGAGGCGGCTGTGCGCAGAGCGGTGCCCGAGCGGTAAGAAATAACCGCCCGAGCGCCACTGATTCTGAAAATATGGTTTTGGACAGCATGGTCCGCGCCCGAGTGGTAGTTTATGACCGCCCGAGTGCCCAGCACAGTACAAAAAACGTGTTTTGGGTATTTTAAGTCTTATAATCGGTTGTAGTACCATTTCTTCCTAATTTTCTTCTCCTCCCTTCCCTTCTCCTTCGATTTTGAGCTAGGGTTCTTATTCCTTTCTTTTGTCCCTTTGATTCAAGTTTCTAGTTGGGTTATTGAAGTGAGAGCAAGATCATTTTGGAGTTAAGGAGCTAAGGTAAGCTTGTGGTTTTGGTTATTATTTGGATTATGATGTTGGAAAATCATGGGATGTTTGATTGTGTTGGTTTTATGGGTTTTATGGTATGGGTTTATGATTATTGAGATGTTGATGGTTCAATACTTGGTTTATTGTTGTAGGAATTGTACCAAGAGAATAAAATCAAGTGATCCAAGTGTAGTAAGTGGAATTCATTCCTTGTGCTCACATGAATTATATATATTGTATTTCAAATGTTTTTAACATGCTATTCTCTTTCATTTGATTCATGTTATGTATTGGTACACTTTGTTGTGTATTAGAAGTTTTTATATGCCTCAATTGTATAAAAGGGAATGCAAATGAAAAGAGCATTCAAGGTGTTTGTTTTAATGTCCAACAGAGATTTCAAATGATTTATTGGATTGATAAATAGATAGCTAGAGATTGCATGCAATTAGTTGATCAACGACCATATGCTTATATCCCGACAGAGTATCGATTTATATCGATGTGATATAGGTACAGAGACAGAGATACTATTTAGATATCAATCCACAAGAGAAAAGAGAAATATCATCGTTATTGTTCATGTTTTACTATATTATTCATGTTTCAAGAGTTAGATGGTATTAATGATTTCAAAGCCACGTTTTACAGAGTATGGTATATGTATATTGCTATGTAAGAGCTCCACGTGCTGAGTTTTATACTCATTTCAGTTATTTCATGTGATGCAGAAAAGAGTGACGGGCCATGACTTTGATTGGAGCCGAGGTCATATGCATAGAAGATGGAAGGAAGAAGATATTTTGTTAGCAATTTGACATGATCAATACAAAATGATATTTTGTATTTTGATACAACACTTTATTGATCATGTATATACTTTTGGTTATATATATTGAAAATATAATTATGTCAAGAGAATTTTTAAATCCTTCTTTTCTTTAAGTAAATTTAAAATTCCGCTGTTATTTTATGAAATCGATCAAGAGGGTATGTCTTCTTCTTCATCTATTCATTGTTATTGGTTGATATGTATTATGTGAGCACATTGTAGGATTTAATGTGTAGAACCCGTAAATTAGACTACGTATAAGCCATGCATAATTCTAGTATTTTAAATTAAAATGATTTTATTGCATGAGTATTTAAATTCTTTTCTTTAAATTTATTTATTTTACGTAGTAGTTTAATTGTCACCTTTTCAGTTAAATAAGTGAGGCCGGGCTGGAGATGGAGTATTGAGATAAGTTAATAAAGACTTATTTAAGAAGTGGTAATTTAACATGTTAGTAAATATAATTTAAAAAGTTGCCATGCATGCAAGTTAATGAATTTCCTTGGCATTTTAATTAAATTTTTTTTTTTTAAAAAAAGCATTAAATGCATGTTTATTTCATTAATTTGTGTTTAATTATTTTTGTACATTTTATGCATTATTATTGCATGATAGGATTTAATTCATGAAATTTTAAAAGTTCATGCATTAGGGTTTCTATATACATTTCACGCTCAATCGAGGAACGGAGACCAGAGAAATTTCAGGAAAGTTATTTTAATTACACGATTTATTTTTAATAAATTATTACAGGAGTTTTAAATTTAATTTTTTTAAAAATGAGATTTATTGGATATTTGTACCCGCATGTTTTTATTTTTATCTAATACGCAAATTTTATCAAATCGGGGGATTTTTTAAGGTTTCGACTAACATTTTCAAAACCTTTTCAACACGATATATTTTTCGGGAGTGAGTTTTGTTTTAATGGACCTACTGTTAAGCTTTTTGGGCTTAATTAGCTTTAAATCATTAATTGTTATTTTAAAACCCATTACCTATTAATTATCTATATATTTAGCACCTAAGTACCATTAACCCTNTGGGGCTGTGGTGGAGCGAAGGTAGCGAGTGGCCAAAGGTATTTGGGTTTTGCGTCGTGGGGTTTGTAGTAGCAGTAGGATTGAATAAGTGTGTGCTAGAGGAGTTCCATGGTTTCGGTGGTGACTCATTCTTAGGTGGATAAGTAGGGGACACGTGAGGATGGTGGAGATTCAAAGTATTTAAGAGGTTGGTGATGTGTTGAGGAATGAGTGCACAAGGGAATGTTGAGTGTAGGGCCGAGAAGTTTTTATTAAGGTGGAGAATTTTTTTACCGAGAGTTTGGCTTGTTCTAGGATTTTGGCCGTGGATTTGGGGAGCTAATGATGTTGTTTTAAGACCTAGTTAGTGTTTTAGAAATATGGTTATAGTTGTAGAAAATTCGAGTAAATTTTGGATTGATTCGGATTAAAAATCGGAACCTCGATCCGAGTTTGAAAACGAATTAGATAAGCTGTAATTTTTGGTTCGAGTGTGCGTCTAGGAATGCTTATAAAAAGGTTTTGGGACATTTTAAGGAGTTTTGTAAGCTTCGGGCCAATTTTAGAGGTCCAGGATTGAAACGATAATATTTGGGTTTATAGGGGCAAAATAGTCATTTTGCACCTGGGGGTGAGATTTTGGTCCTAGCAGCACCCTGAGCACAAATCATGATATTTTTAAATGTTCATGCATCACGTTTACGATTATTTTTTTTTACGCTATTATAATAATTATGGTGCATGCTTGGTTTAAAGGAATTAAGAGAGAAAAAAAAGTGAGAAAGTGAAGAGCACTCCGTCTCCGCCGCGCCGCGTCGTTATTTCGTTTGTTTTCTGTCAAAACAAACCAAGGCATGTTTATATTTTCTTTCACTCTTCAATCAAGCCATATAGATATTTTTAAATATCGCAAGTACATGATTTTATTGCAAGAAGATCGAAATTGTTCATATTTAATTATGTTAGATAATTATATTACGTGCAAATATTCATTTTGAGATTTATGCGATATTGCTTGTGGTCACTTTACTATCATGCTTAAGTCCGGTCGCCAGTTACCGGCCCGGTCGCCAGTTACCGGTCAGTTCAGTTGTTTCACCCAGTATACTGTGGCAGTAGTCTGATCAGACATACATTATTAAGTCCGGTCGCCAGTTACCGGCCCGGTCGCCAGTTACCGGTCAGTTCAGTTCAGTTCAGTTCAGGGACCACTTGCGTAGACCATAATCTCACCAGAAAATT
>NC_133312.1:14430508-14433303 GCF_012295235.1 Primulina huaijiensis
GGATTTCTAGGCCTTTACAGCTGGTATCAGAGCAATGGTTCTGTATAGGGTTGCACTACTACTGACCTCGAGAAGCTCACGAAGTCACGTCTTCGGTTTGTAAGTTTTACATTTACGTATTTTATTTAAAGCATGAATTATTTAACAGCATGTTTTCATGAATTATTTTACGTCCTGATTTTTATTGTGCAGTATTTAAATTTAAATTAAATTATGGAATTATGCATGTTGGTTACGTATGGGTTATGTGTGGCACAGGATGCCCCCTAGACGCATTCCTGAGAGCACTAGAAATGAGGAGCCTCGCCAAGAGGACAGGGAGGAGCAGAGGCAGGAGGGAGATTTACCCCCTCCACCTCCACCGGACATGAACGCCCAGATGCTAGCTGGGATGACTCAGTTCTTCGCACAGTTTGCGGGGAACCATGCTGTGGTGACCTGGCCGACAGGGCCCGAGGCTGTCTATGAGAGATTCATGAAGATGCGTCCGAAGGAGTTTTCAGGGACGTCGGACCCCATGATTGCCGAGGGCTGGATCAAGTCCCTCGAGGTTATTTTCGAGTTTATGGAGCTTGGGGATGCAGATCGAGTTCGTTGTGCCTCTTATCTGTTCGGAGGAGATGCCCGCTTATGGTGGGAAGGAGCTTCAGTAGCCCTGAACTTGGCTACACTGTCTTGGGTACGCTTCACGGAGGTATTCTACTCCAAATATTTCACGGAGGAAGTTCGCACCAAGTTGACCACTGAGTTCATGAGCCTGAGACAGGGAGATATGACGGTTACGGAGTTCATCCGTAAGTTCGAGAGGGGCTGTCATTTTGTGCCCCTAATCGCGAATGATGCTAGAGCCAAGTTGATGCATTTCTTGGTGGGTCTACGGCCGATCTTGCGCCGTGATGTTAGGGTGTCTGACTCTACTTCTTATGAGGTCGCTGTCTCCAAAGCCCTAGCCGCAGAGCAGGATCAGCGTGATATTGAGAGAGATCGCTTGGGGAAGCGACCAGTCCAGGTACCACACCGCCCTCCTCCTCAACAGCATCAGCAGCTAAACAAGAGGCCTTTTCACGGGCCGCCTAGAAATAGAGGGCAGCAGCAGCAGCAGCAGCGGGGACGCCCAGCCCCGAGGACCTTTGAGCACCCAGTCTGTCCCAAGTGCTCACGCCGCCATCCTGGAGCATGTATGTTTGGCTCAGGAAAGTGTTATAAGTGTGGTAGTCCAGACCACTTATTTCTGCAGTGCCCTCAGAGGAATCCGCCTACCCAGGGCAGAGTTTTTGCCCTTCACGCGACAGAGACGGACCCGGAGTCAATGCTTATGACAGGTATCTTAATGCTTTCAGTTATTTATTGAATTTCAATGTTTTGGGAATTGGGATTGAGATTTTGAACTTAGAATTGCGATAGGATTGCATGCTCTACTCAGTACCATTTTCGGGAATTAGGTTAGAAGAACTCTGGCCTTTGCATGTCTATAAGTTAGTTCTTGTGATTATTGTGTTCAACTTAGAGTTCCAATTTTTCAGGTAGAAGTTTTATATCTGGTTCCGCTACGAAGGCCTTGATAGATTCAGGGGCCACTCACTCATTTATTTCGGAGGTTTTTGCTAATTTCCTTAAGGTCAAGACAGTTGGGCTAGATGCAGCCTATTCAGTAGTATTGCCGTTGGGCGAGGAGATGGCAGCTACCAATGTGATCCGAGACATAGACCTCGAGCTGCATGGAAATCTTGTATATGCGGATCTTATAGTGTTGCCGATGCCAGAGTTTTACATCATCCTAGGGATGGACTGGCTATTACAGAACAGAGTTTTGATTGACTTCCAGCGGAGATGTGTTCTAGTCCGACCACCTGGAATGACGCAGTTCTTATTCGAGTCGGACATGTACTTTCCTTTACCGCGCATTATACCTTATGTTCAGGCTAGGAAGCTCATGCATAGAGGGTGTCGGGCGTTTTTAGCAACTTTTATATCTGTCCCCGAGGCACCCAGTCAGTCAGCCGCAGATGTTCCGATTGTAAGAGATTTTCTAGACGTTTTTCCGGAAGACGTCTCTGGTATACCACCCGAGCGAGAGGTGGAGTTTTCTATTGAGCTTATGCCAGGTACGGTTCCGATCTCCAAAGCACCGTACCGACTCGCACCGACAGAGATGGCAGAACTGAAGAAGCAGATTCAGGAACTTCTTGACAAGGAGTTCATTCGCCCTAGTTTTTCTCCATGGGGCGCGCCAGTCTTGTTTGTGAAGAAGAAGGATGGCTCTATGAGACTTTGTATTGATTACCGGGAGTTGAACAGGGTTACAGTGAAGAACAAGTACCCACTTCCAAGGATTGAAGATCTATTTGATCAGTTGCAGGGAGCTTCGGTATTCTCCAAGATTGATCTGCGTTCTGGCTATCACCAGTTGAGGGTGAGAGATGCTGATGTTTCCAAGACTGCCTTCAGGACTCGTTATGGCCACTATGAGTTCCTTGTGATGCCGTTCGGTTTGACGAATGCGCCAGCGATCTTCATGGATCTCATGAATCGCGTATTTCAGCCGTATCTTGACCAGTTTGTGATAGTATTCATAGACGACATTCTCGTCTACTCCAAGAATCAAGAGGATCACGGCAGACATCTGACCACAGTGTTGCAGACCTTGCAGAAGCACAAGTTATTCGCAAAGTTCAGTAAGTGCGAATTCTGGTTAGAGAAGGTGGCGTTCTTAGGCCACATTGTTTCTAGCAGTGGCATTGAGGTGGACCCAGCGAAAGTTGCAGCAGTCAGAGATTGGGTTGTGCCGCAGAATG
>NC_133312.1:14434112-14446170 GCF_012295235.1 Primulina huaijiensis
ACCCATGATCTAGAGTTGGCCGCAGTAGTTTTTGCCTTGAAGATTTGGAGGCATTATCTGTATGGAGAGAAGTGCCAGATCTTTACCGACCACAAGAGCCTCAAGTATTTCTTTACGCAGAAGGAGCTGAACATGCGTCAGAGGCGCTGGTTGGAGCTTGTGAAGGATTATGACTGTGACATTAGCTACCACCCGGGTAAGGCTAATGTAGTTGCGGATGCATTGAGCAGGAAAGTTGCAGTGATGGCTCATTTGACGATTCAGAGACCTCTTCAGATTGAGATGCAGAGGTTTGATCTAGAGTCATATTCTCGAGGTAGAGTTCCTCATCTATCTACCTTGACTATTCAGTCCTCTCTTCTTGACCGTATTCGCAGTGGTCAGTCAACCAATGAGCAGTTGGCAAAGTGGAAGCAGAGAGACGAGGCCAAGGGCAGTGTTTTGTATTCAGTTAGTGACGGTATTGTGAGATAACGAGACAGGATATGGGTTCCTAGCAGTGATTCTATCCGAGCAGATATTCTATCAGAAGCCCATATGTCGCCGTACTCTATTCATCCAGGGAGTACGAAGATGTACAAGGATCTGCAGTTATTGTATTGGTGGCCAGGAATGAAGAAGGACATCCGACGGTTTGTATCCGAGTGTCTGACTTGCAGTAAGTGAAGGCGGAGCATCAGAGACCAGCAGGTTTACTCAAGCCTCTTCCCATTCCCGAGTGGAAGTGGGAGAATGTTATCATGGACTTCGTGACCGGATTGCCGAAGTCAGTCAGAGGATCAAATGCCATCTGGGTGATTGTAGATCGTCTCACCAAATCAGCGCACGTCTTGCCTATTAAGACGACTTTCACCATGATTCAATATGCAGAGTTGTATATCCGGGAGATAGTCCGACTTCATGGTATTCCAGTTTCGATCGTATCTGACAGAGACCCCAGATTCATTTCCTCTTTTTGGAAGAGTTTGCATTCGACTATGGGGACGAAGTTGCTGTTTAGTACCGCTTTCCATCCGCAGACAGATGGGCAGTCAGAGCGAGTCATTCAGATTTTGGAGGATCTTCTCCGTGCTTGCGTCCTTGATTTCTCTGGGAGTTGGGAGTCGAACTTGCCATTAGTGGAGTTCACCTATAACAACAGCTTTCAGTCGTCTATAGGAATGGCTCCGTATGAAGCATTGTATGGTCGCAAGTGTAGATCTCCTGTCCATTGGGATGAGGTAGGAGAGAGAGCAGAGTTGGGTCCAGAGATTATTCAGCAGACTGTTGATGTAGTAGCCCGGATCCGTGATAGAATGAGGACTGCTCAAAGTCGACAGAAGAGCTATGCAGATCAGAGAAGAAGAGAGTTAGAGTTCACAGTCGGCGACCATGTCTTTGTGAAGGTGGCACCTATGAAGGGCGTCATGAGATTTGGGAAGAAAGGGAAGCTTAGTCCGAGATTTATTGGACCATTTGAGATCCTTGACAGAGTTGGGACGCTAGCTTATCGTGTTGCTCTTCCGCCGAATCTGGCCGGAGTACACAATGTGTTCCACGTCTCTATGCTGAGGAAGTATATGGCGAATCCTTCGCATGTCTTGAACTTTGAGCCGTTGCAGCTTACTCCGAACCTATCTTATGAGGAGAGACCAGTGCAGATCTTAGACAGACAGGAAAAGAAGCTTCGGAACAAGCTGGTTAAGCGAGTGAAAGTCAAATGGCTCAACCATTCAGAGGAGGAAGCTACGTGGGAGTCCGAGCCAGAGATGAGGAGTCGGTACCCCGAGTTATTCGGTGAGTTTTAATTTCGAGGACGAAATTTCTTTTAAGGGGGGGAGAGTTGTAGAACCCGTAAATTAGACTACGTATAAGCCATGCATAATTCTAGATTTTAAATTAAAATGATTTTATTGCATGAGTATTTAAATTCTTTTTTTTTTAAATTTATTTATTTTACGTAGTAGTTTAATTGTCACCTTTTCAGTTAAATAAGTGAGGCCGGACTGGAGATGGAGTATTGAGATAAGTTAATAAAGACTTATTTAAGAAGTGGTAATTTAGCATGTTAGTAAATATAATTTAAAAAGTTGCCATGCATGCAAGTTATTGAATTTCCTTGGCATTTTAATTAATTTTTTTTAAAAAAATTAAATGCATGTTTATTTCAGTAAATTGTGTTTAATTATTTTTATGCATTGTATGCATAATTCATGCATGTTAAAATTTATTTCATGTTATTTTATAAGTTCATGCATTAGGGTTTCTAGGTGCATTTCACGCTGGAACGAGGAACGGAGAACAGAGAATTTTCAGGAAAATTATTTTTTTTATTTACACGATTTATTTTTATAAATTTATTTAAAGCGTTTTTAAGTATAATTTTCAAAAATGGGGAATTTTGGATATTTTTACCCGTAGGATTTTAATTTTTAGCGGTACGATAATTTTATCGAATCGGGGAACTTTTTAATGGTTCGGCTAATATTTTCAAAATCCTTCAAACACGAAATATTCTTCAGGAGTGCGTTTGGACTTAATGGGCCTACTTTTAAGCTTCTTGGGCTTAAAAGACTTTTAAAACTTTTAAATGGTAAACTTTGGCCCATTATCTAATTGTTATCTATTTAATTATCTACCTAAACCTCATTTAACCTAAACCTAATTCTCCTATCAGCCGACACCACCCCTCCCCTCTCATTTTGTCTCGGTTTCCTCAAGAAAATCAGCAGCAACCTCTCGGCCATAGCTCATTCTTGCATCAAAGTTTCCCCGGCGTTCCCCGCTTCGAGTTTTCTTGCGTTTATTGCATCAAGGCACGCATGTATTCTTTCCTTTGTATCATTCATGCCATTATTATGTAAATTTGTGTGTAAGTGCATAGCAATCTTTCGATCCATCATGGGTGTACGTTCTGTTGAAGTTTTGACACGAAATCTTATTCTTTTGGTTGCATGTTCACGGTTTTTGAAAGGCATCTCACGTTCTGATTGTTTTTGGTGCAAAGGGCCGCTGTTGTATCGTTGTAGGGGCCGAGTGTTGTGCAGATCATAGAGGTCTAGGGCTGTGCTTCGATCGTTTCACGGCTGGTAGCAAGGGCCGTGAGTTTCGTGTGCAGCGTGAGTTTGTGTACAGCGTGGGATTTGGGTAGTGCTGCATGTGGCTGATCGTGTGATTAAGGTAGGTACTTTAAAGTTTAAGCTAGGTCCATGTGGGGGAGTTAGAGAGGACCGAAAGATTATTGGAGTTGGGTGACATGTGTTGTGATGAGGTCTAAGGAAAGGGACGGCCGAGAGTTGTTAAGGTGCTGGAAAATTTAGCCGTGGGTTTAGGGGATTGGGTGCATGGTTTTCATGAACTTTAAGTGTTTGTAGGATATTTTATAAAGTTGAGAAAAATTTGGTTAAGTTTCGAGTTGATTCGGGTTAAAACCGGGACCCCGGTCCAAGTTTTAAAATGAATCGATTAAATTACGATTTTGGCTCGAGTTTACGTCTAAGAATGCTTTTAAAAATATTTTGGGACAATTTAAAGAGTTTGGTAAGATTCGGGTCAATTTTAGAGGTCCAGGGTTGAAACGATAATTTTCGGGTTTCCAGGGGCAAAATGGTCATTTTGCACCCGGGGTGAGATTTTAGTCCTAGCAGCGCCCTGAGCACAAATCATGGTATTTTTAAATGTTCATGCATCACATTTATGATTTTTATGCCATTATAATAATTATGGTGCATGCTTGGTTTAAAAGAATTAAGAGAGAAAAGTAAGAACGTGAAGAGCACTCCGTCTCCACCGTGCCGCGTCATTATTTCGTTTGTTTTCTGTCAAAACAAACCAAGGCATGTTTATATCTTCTTTCACTCTTCAATCAAGCCATATAGGTATTTTTAAATATCGCAAGTACATGATTTTATTGCAAGAAGATCGAAATTGTTCATATTTAATTATGTTAGATAATTATATTACGTGCAAATATTCATTTTGAGATTTATGCGATATTGCTTGTGGTCACTTTACTATCATGCTTAAGTCCGGTCGCCAGTTACCGGCCCGGTCGCCAGTTACCGGTCAGTTCAGTTGTTTCACCCAGTATACTGTGGCAGTAGTCTGATCAGACATACATTATTAAGTCCGGTCGCCAGTTACCGGCCCGGTCGCCAGTTACCGGTCAGTTCAGTTCAGTTCAGTTCAGGGACCACTTGCGTAGACCATAATCTCACCAGAAAATTTTTACAAGTTATTTCATTACAGGGCTCCAAGGAGCAAACATTTTCACTGATATTTTCAGTTCAGTCATGCACGTACTATAATTACCTTTGAAATAATATTTTACGTTACACCTCATTACAGGATATTTTCACTTGCATGCGACTTTATTATTTATTTAATTGTTATTTAAGATATATGCATGCTGAGTCTTTAGACTCACTAGACTTGATTGTTGTAGGTACTGATGATGTCGGGACCGAGGGCGGGGATCAGTGAGCCAGCTCGAGTCGGCAGTAGTGGGACCCGATGACCTCATTTTCAGCATTTATTATTTTTATTGCTCAAACATTTTTATCTACCGTTGGATAAAATTTTTACAGTTATTTTTTTACAACATTTATTTCTTCCGCTGCTATTTTTAAACATGATACATTATTTAACAGTTTATTTTATGAACTGAATATTTCATTTAGTTTAAAAAAAAAAAGAAAATTTTTAATTTTTCCGTAAATTTTCAAATACGGATTTCTAGGCCTTTACATAATGCCTCCTAAGAGAAAATCCTCAGAAAGGTACTTCCCTGGTCCTTCCTTTTATTTCGTGTCTTGAGGCTAAGAAGTTGTTGTTTAGAGGTTATGATGGGTTTTTGGCTTCGATTGTTGATACGGGTAGAATTGTGAAGTTGAATATTGATGATATTGATGTTGTGAGAGAGTTCCCTGATGTATTTGAGGATGATGTGCCGGGTTTACCGCCGGACAGAGATGTAGAGTTTGAGATTGATCTAGTTCCGGGTACGGTTCCTATTTCTAAGGCTCCATACAGAATGGCCCCTTCAGAGATGAAAGAGTTGAAGACGCCATTGCAGGATCTATTGGATAAAGGTTTTATTCGGCCGAGTTCTTCGCCTTGAGGAGCTCCGGTTCTTTTCGTCAAGAAGAAAAATGGGTCGTTGCGGCTGTGTATTGATTATAGAGAGATCAAGAAAGTGACGATTAAGAATAAGTATCCGTTGCCACGGATAGATGACCTTTTTGACCAACTGTAGGGGGCTACAGTGTTTTCGAAGATTGATCTGCGATCTGGCTAGTATCAGTTGAAAGTTAGGGAGTCTGATATCCCTAAGACGGTTTTGGACCAGGTATGGGCATTACGAATTTCTTGTGATGTCGTTTGGTCTGACTAATGCTCCTTCAGTCTTCATGGATCTTATGAACCGGGTGTTCAAGCCGTATTTGGATAGCTTTGTCATTGTTTTCATCGATGATATATTGATCTATTCCAAGACCAGAGAGCTTCATGCAGAGCACCTCAGAGTCGTTCTTCAATTGTTGAGGGAGAAAAGGTTGTATGCGAAGTTGAAGAAATGTGAGTTCTGGTTAGAGCAGATTTCTTTCTTAGGCCATGTTGTCTCGAAGGATGGGTTAGCTTTTGATCCAGCGAAAATAGAGGCGATACAGAAGTGGCCTCTCCCTACCACTGTATCAGAGGTACGCAGTTTTCTAGGTTTGGCGGGTTATTATCGTCGTTTTATTTCAGATTTTTCCAAAATTGCCCTGCCATTAACGAATTTGACGAGGAAGACTGTGAAGTTTGAGTGGTCCAATGAATGCCAAAGAGGATTCCAGGAGTTGAAAGATAAGTTGACGACAGCTCCGGTACTTGCATTGCCCAGTGGTTCAGAGGACTTTGTTGTTTTTACCGATGCGTCGAAGAAGGGTCTTGGTGCAGTGCTGATGCAACGTGGAAAAGTTATAGCTTATGCTTCTCGTCAGTTGAAAGATTACGAGAAAAATTATCCTACGCATGACCTGGAACTGGCAGCTGTAGTTTTTGCCCTGAAAATCTGGAGACACTATTTGTATGGCGAAAAGTGTGAAATTTTCATGGACCACAAAAGTTTAAGGTATTTGTTTTCCCAAAAAGAACTCAATATGCGGCAGAGACGGTGGTTAGAGCTTGTCAAAGATTATGATGTGACGATTACTTACCACCCTGGGAAGGCGAATGTTGTAACGGATGCATTGAGCCGTAAGTCAAGTTCCTATTTGAGTTCTATGATCCAGAAGTCGTTGTTGTTAGACTTGCAACGAGAAGAGATAGCTTTGGTAGTATCGGGAACCATTGCCCGCTTTTCAGCGTTGATCATTCGGGCTACTTTGACGGACATGATCCGTAGAAAGCAGGCCAATGATTTACAGTTGACAGAGATGAGAGCCAGAGCAGAGGAGGGAAGTAATTCAGAGTTTGGGATAAATAGAGATGGTTTGATGACATTCAGATGCCGTATATGCATTCCTACTGGTGATGATATTCGGCGAGACGTTTTGACAGAGGCTCATACCACGCCATACTCGATACATCCAGGTAGTACCAAGATGTATCAGGATCTTCGAAGACTCTATTGGTGGGCATGTATGAAGAAGGACATTGCCATGTTTATTTCTCAGTGTTTAACTTGTCAGCAGGTGAAAATCGAACACCAGAGACCTGCTGGGACATTGCAGTCATTGCCGATTCCTCAATGGAAATGGGAGCACATTACAATGGACTTCGTGATTGGACTTCCTAGAACGCAGAAAGGCTATAACTCTATTTGGGTTATCGTTGATTGGTTGACCAAGTCAACGCATTTTCTCCCAGTCAAGACGACGTATTCCATGAACCAGTATGCCGAAGAGTACATCGTTGAGATTGTCAGACTTCATCGTGTTCCTGTGTCGATCGTGTCTGATCGTGACCCAAGATTTATTTCAGAGTTTTGGAAGAGTTTACACAGAGCCTTGGGTACACGGTTAGCATTCAGTACAGCATATCATCCTCAGAGCGACGGTCAATCAGAGAGAGTTATTCAGATTTTGGAGGATATGCTCAGAGCTTGTACTATCGATTATCCTGGTAGCTGGGATTCCAAATTGCCTCTTGTTGACTTCACGTACAATAACAGTTACCAAGCGACGATTGGCATGGCACCTTATGAAGCACTTTATGACAAAAAATGTAGATCTCCCTTGTATTATGACGAGATTGGTGAGAGGAAGATGTTGGGTCCAGAGTTGGTCCAACAGACAGCTGATGTTGTTGCTGTTATCCAAGAAAGGATGAAGACAGCACAGTCAAGACAGAAGAGTTATGCTGATGTCAGACGAAGGCCGTTGCAGTTTGAGATTGGCGATCACATGTTTTTGAAGATTGCACCTCTTAAAGGTGTGATGCGGTTTGGCAAAAAGGGAAAGTTGAGTCCAAGATTCATTGGCCCGTTTGAGATCTTGGACAGAGTCGGTGATCGAGCTTACAGGTTAGCCTTACCGCCAGATCTTGATAGAGTTCATAATGTTTTTCATGTTTCCATGCTCAGGAAGTATATTGCGAATCCTTCCCATGTTCTTCGACACGAGCCATTGGATTTGACGCCGAGTTTGACGTACCAAGAGATTCCAGTTCAAATTCTGGATCACGAAGTTAAAGTATTGAGAAACAAAGAGATCGGCATAGTTAAAGTCCTTTGGAGGAATCATTTGATTGAAGAAGCTACGTGGGAACCAGATGATGAAATGAGAGAGAGGTATCCAGAACTTTTTGCTCAGTGACGTCAATTTCGGGGACAAAATTCCTCTAAGGATGGGAGATTGTAATATCCAAGCTTGGTGATCGGTACGGTTTAAGATTTAATATGTTTATTGACTCCTTGGTTAAGTTTAAATATATTTTTGATGTTAAGAGTTGAGATTTATGATTTATGGTATTGTGTTTATAGAAGATGTGTGGTGATAATGTAGTGTTGTTGCGATTAAATTCATGATAATTTGTATATTGAGCCAATTGATATGAGGCCAATTGAAGTGGTTAGAGAAGACATAGAGTGTAACTTTCATGTTTTGAGTTTTGTTCAAATCATTGTGAAAGACAAGCCAAAAGCGCCCCGAAGTTTGTTGTGGGTGTCGTCGTTCCTCCAGTGACACATGTTGGGAGATTGAGCATAACTATTTACTCAAAACTTCAAATGACATGATGCTAATTGGAGATGCAAGCCAAGACATAGAGCTACAACTTTCATGTTTACACTTTTTCAAATTATGAAGGGAAGAGGCGTTTCGGAGGCAATCTTTGAGGCGGCTGTGCGCATAGCGGCGCCCGAGCGGTAAGAAATAACCGCCCGAGCGCCACTGATTCTGAAAATTTGGTTTTGGACAGTATGGTTCCAGCCCGAGCGGTAGTTTATGACCGCCCGAGTGCCCAGCACAGTACGAAAAACGTGTTTTGGGTATTTTAAGGCTTATAATTGGTTGTAGCACCATTTCTTCCTCATGGTACCAGACTTGTGCTAAGTATCTATATGTCCAGGAGATCTTAAGTTCGAGTCTGGGGAGGTACAAACTCCAGTGCCTGGGCTGGAGGAGTCATTGAGTAATGGGCCATGGGATAACCGACTCCCGCCAGTTGGATCGGGAACAGCCCATGGGCATTACAGAATTGTACCAAGAGAATAGAATCAAGTGATCCAAGTGTAGTAAGTGGAATTCATTCCTTGTGCTTACATGAATTATATATATTGTATTTCAAATGTTTTTAACATGCTATTCCCTTTCATTTGATTCATGTTATATATTGGTACACTTTGTTGTATATTAGAGGTTTTTATATGCCTCAATTGTATAAAAGGGAATGCAAATGAAAAGAGCATTCAAGGTGTTTGTTTTAATGTCCAAGAGAGATTTCAAATGATTTATTGGATTGATAAATAGATAGCCAGAGATTGCATGCAATTAGCTGATCAACGACCATAGGCTTATATCCCAACAGAGTATCGATTTATATCGATGGGATATAGGTACAGAGATAGAGATACTATTTAGATATCAATCCACAAGAGAAAAGAGAAATACCATCGTTATTGTTCATGTTCTACTATATTATTCATGTTTCAAGAGTTAGATGGTATTAATGATTTCAAAGCCACGTTTTACAGAGTATGGTATATATATATTGCTATGTAAGAGCTCCACTTGCTGAGTTTTATACTCATTTCAGTTATTTCATGTGATGCAGATAAGAGTGACGGGTCAGGACTTTGATTGGAGCCGAGGTCATATGCATAGAAGATGGAGGGAAGAAGATATTTTGTTAGAAATTTGACATGATCAATACAAAATGATATTTTGTATTTTGATACAACACTTTATTGATCATGTATATACTTTTGGTTATATATATTGAAAATGTAATTATGTCAAGAGAATTTTTAAATCCTTCTTTTCTTTAAGTAAATTTTAAATTCCGCTGTTATTTTATGAAATCGATCAAGAGGGCGTTACACTTAATGCTTATCAGCTTTGAAGAAGCAATCAGCCCAGATTTGAGGGAACACTTCAACGTGTTATCAGCTTAGTTTAGAAGCTCACTTCCCTCGATGTGTGAGAACACTTTTGTTCAGTTCTCACACACGAGCACACACCACCACCAAAAATACAGTCTTGCACAAAGACGTTAAACTTTTGTATGTAGTTTTTCTCACATAGACGTTAAATAAGTGTTGGCTGGAAGGTGCTGCATTCAGTCTAGACTATGAGTTCAGTTAGGCAGTGTTTAAGTCCTGAGCTGGGTGGGTTTGTACAAGTAGTTGTATAAATCAAAGTCTTCTAGTGGATCCTACCTGAGGTGATAGAAAGGGTGATAAAGGAGCGGTTGAAGTCTCCGAAAATCCATAAAAATATCTTGTGTATTTAACTAATTAACTGCTGTTTTCAAACTGACTTGATCAGTTATAGCATATGTCAGTTCAATTCTTACCATAACTGAACTGATATATGCGACAACTGATTCCCTACTTTTCAATTATTCAGTTTACATAAGTTAAAATGTTTTCTAATATAACAGTTTTCTTCACGAATGATTACTTCGAGTTTCATCCGCTTGGTTTTAAACCAAACTTGATTTAATTAATCGGTGTTAACATTCTTAGAACACGAGCTATTGCAGCTCAATGGAGAATATTGTGTTTGAAATACCTTCCAAGGCACCAGCACATGATCCTTCAAAATCCATCCATCTTTAACCATTATCCCCTTTGGACAAAGGAATATTAGTTGGAGTAGTGAAGCTACATGTCACGAGGTTTCCCTCAAAGAATTCGAAAAAAAGATAAAAATTTACCTAAAAAAAAAATAATAGCAAATTAATATTGAAATTTGATTACATACATGATTTAAAAAATTACAGCGAGAGCGGTTAAAAAAAAGATAAATTTAAAATATCAAAATTGCAATGTCTAACTGTATGGAAGACTCATGATTGTGAATTTGTGTCTGAAGTGATGTATTGTGATGAAGGTACTGTTGTCCATGTTGACATATAGTAACAAAGTTGCATTATGAGGCTTTAGATCGGTGCCCACAAAGAAGTAGACTAAGTACCACTCTAAGACTTCGTGGGCTCAATTTGTCGCAATGATTGCGAAAATTATTCCTTTACAGGCATCTCCTATTCATAATGTCAAACCCTTTTTAATGACTTTAACATTAAATTAATCAAAATCTTTCATTTTATGGATTCAAGATTGTCTAATACCCTGATAAAGGATTATGTTTTGACCATATTTTATGAATAATAACATCTTTATTGTATTAAATGTTGCACAATACATCGAACTATAAATACATTAAACTTTCATAAAAATCAGTGAACTAAATGGTGAAGAAAACACAGTAGAGCAAAGCTTAAAGTAAATCAAATAGAGGCCTGTAAGAAGTACGGTGTCCTTAAAACAGATTTGTCCCCTCCTGTATGTGCTTCGAGGATCGCCTTGGACGTCTGTTTCTCAGGATACAGCGGAACAACCAGTAGTGACTTAGCACGAGGCACTACTACGGCAAACTAAAAACATATATTTAATTTATCACTGAAATTTAACGGAGGCCAAATGGAAAGTTAACAATATGAAATACAAGAGAATGCTTGAAAGAGATAAGATTTTCATGTTTTTGAAATGAGGACATGAACACACTATTTAATTAATATTCTCATTAACTCAAAAATGTGGAAAGTTAAAAGACACTTCCACAATAATGATCCACAACTAACTCAAGAATGTGGAGAGTCAAAAGACAATCACACATTCATAAGACATAATTTTTATTCAAACTCTAAATTTGATTCAAATTTTCAACATTAACAGCCCCATTTTACATAGAAAAACCTTAAATAATAATCTATACGTCGAAATCAACGAGAACAAGACTAAACAGTGATTTCGTATTTGTTTTTACTATGAAAATGATTAATCATCGTTGCAATACAATCCTTATATGCCATTCGAATTTTCTTTAAAAAAAAAAAACAGATGTGAGATTAGACTACTATACATAACATTCCGAATCCTGTCATTTTAAATATATTTTTCTAATTAATCAAAAAGTCAAATATTACATGCTTCGTATTCTGATTTCCAAAAATTACTAGATCTATATATATATATATTGTATTATTATTATATCCATGCCCATAATATATACCTTTTCACTTCACGTGTCCTTAAACATTCAACACTAAATAATTGAAAGAATTAATCATTTCTACAAAGTAGCAGGTAGACCTAAAGGGCTCGTAAATTAAAAATTTGTTGAACTAGTGACATGAAATGATGCAACGGAAGCGTATGATAAGTTAGAATCTGAAATTCAAATTTTCTATGTCAACATAATGCCAAATTAAATATCACTAAAACGGGAAAAGTGCCATGATCAGGACACGATGGAATTGACCGAAAACACGGCAGATCATGGCAAAACTCCCCCGCTAAATTCAAGATTCGCATTGTTTGCCTTTAGTGTAAACTCAACATGCAAAAACAAAAAAAAAAAAAAAAAAAATAGAT
>NC_133312.1:14449446-14484136 GCF_012295235.1 Primulina huaijiensis
TGTAGAACCCGTAAATTAGACTACGTATAAGCCATGCATAATTCCTAATATTTAAATTAAAATAATTTTTATTGCATGAGTATTTAAATTCTTCTCTTTAAATTTAATTATTTGATGTAGTAGATTAATTGTTATCTTTTCAGTTAATTAAGTGAGGCCGGACTGGAGTTGGAGTATTGAGATAAAATTTAATATTAAGAAAACATTCTTAGAATTTATTTTAATTAAATAATAAGTTAATTTAATGTAAAAGAATGTTTAAGGAATTAATTAAGTAATTCAAATATTTAGCCATGCATGCAAGATAATATTACTCCATAATTAATTTCTTAAGTCACTAAAATATTTAATGGGTAGATAAAACACTAAATATTTAAAATAAAATATTTAAGAAATATTTCCCCTCCCATTATCTTAAATTTTCGGCCACTTCATTTATGAGATTTAATTAATTTGTCAACTGTCTATTTTAAAATCTTTCCTTAATCCTTTCATGGCCTAGATAATTCCTTCAATTTTAAATCCTCAATAATCTTTAATTAAGCAAATTTTTACCTCATTTTGAGAGATAAAAATCGGCCCCCTCCTTAATTATTTAAAGATATTTGACAATTCATTTCTTTATCATCTCTCATTACCTTTTCTTGTTAGATAATTCCCTAAATTTTATTCCCACTAATTAATATTTAAGCAATATTCTCCCTTATTTTACAAGCTTAAAATCGGCCCCTCCCTTATTTTAAAAGATTTAGATTAGTTTATCAACTCACTCCTTATTATCTTTCCATAATCTTTCTTGGTAGATAATATTCCCCCACTTTTAAATCACCAACAAATAATTAATTAAGCAATATTTCCTCCCTTTTAATAAGCAAGAATTCGGCCCCCCATTTTGGAGATGTGATCTTATTTGACAACTCACCTTCTTGATGCCTTTCCTTAATTTTCCTTGGTATGATAATCTCACACTTTTATTCACCAATAAATTAGTAATTAAGAAATATTCCTACCTTGGTTTACCTAGCAAAAAAAATCGGCAAACCTACCTCTCCAATATCCCTCAAAATCCATTGATATCATATCCTTTCTATCTCCAAGCAAACTCAAAGAAAGCAAGATTCATTTTACCATTTAATCTCCCACCTATCTTGAAACTTCCATTCATTTCTCCTAACCATTTCCCCTCTCCTTATTCTCGAAAACTTCAGAAAATTTCAGAGAATTCCTGCAGCAAAAATCATGAGAACAAGAGAGAAAATCGAGTAGAAACAAGAAAGCGAAGAACACTCCGTCTCCTCCGCGCCGCGTAGTCGTTTCGTTTGTTTCTCTTTCAAAACAAACCAAGGCATGTATATGTTATTTCGTTCACTCTTCAATCAAGTCATATTGATATTTTAAAACATTTCATGTGCATGATTTAGAAGGCAAAAATCGAAATATTGTCAACCATTTTCGAAAACATGAGTGCAGATTTTTGTGGCTTCTCTTATACCTCACAGTTTGCTTGTTTTTGTGAGTACAGGTGGTTGGCTCGACCCTAGGCTCCCAAGGCTGCCCCTAGGCATGTACTAGGATTTATTAGGATCACATTGGTCCAATAGTCGAGCCCCATACACGCTGGAAATTTAGAAATGACAGCAACTCCCCTCAAGTGCCTCATGTGTTCGATTTTCTCATGTTTGCTGTCAAAAGAAGATGTTCCTGATCTAGGCTGCCCTAGGGGCTATAGCCATGATTAGAACATCTCCTTGTTATGTCTAAGACGAGACCAAGTCGGCCTTTCAAGGCTTGGTCCATGGATTACATCGGTTTTCAAATAAAACAAGACAAGCCCTTCGACCCCTTCATTTTCTACATGTGTGAGTGTGTGTTCGGTTTTGTGGGGTTGTATGGATCTTGGTTTGCTTTTTAGCCTTTAGCCATGGTTCATACAATACCTCATTATGTCTAAATAATGCCATGGTCAATCAAATGGCCACTGGAATTGCACATGACAGCAAGAACAAGCAAAACGTCCCACGCGTACAGTTTAGTTCTCGGTTGGAGGCGTGGTGATGTTTCTGGTGTTGCTTGGATCGTGGCTGGCCTAGGGCCCTTAGCCATGGTTCAAGCCATACCTTAGGATGTGGGGGAGATGCTCTGGTTGGTGGTTCAAGACCCAATGGCCAATAGCCTCGCAAACGAAGCGATGCAAGCACAAGCGCTGTTGCTGTACTTGGACAGCAGCTTGGGGCACGGTTTAGAGGTGCGGTTTGAGTTCTTGATTGGCGTTTAGCTTATGGCCTTGGACTGGACAGTACCTCATTGAGTTAGAAAGGTCATGTTGTTGGCCGTTTGTGATTCGGATCATTTTAGAGGTCGTACGAGAATTTACGGTTCAATGTGCCAAAGTGACTCTCGAAAGAGCGTTTCAAGTTTTGGCCTCCATTCACCAAGATTTCGACTTGTACCGTTTTAGGAGCATTATTTCATAATTTTAGACGTATTTTAATCATGACTAAATGATGGTTCGGTGACAGTTCGGGTTGGCACGGAGTCATGATTAAATACTAAGTTAGTTGGGCGTAAATGTCTCATTTTTGGAGTCAATTACAAAGCTTGGGCACGATAAATCATTTGCATATTTTTCATGTTAGATTTTAGTCGCAGCGAGCCTAGGAGCGTTCCAACCCAATCAGTAAAATTTTTACAGGATACTTAATGATGTTCTTTAATTATATTACGTGCAAAATATTCATTTTGAGATTTATGCGATATTGCTTGTGGTCACTTTACTATCATGGGATTATTACTTCACCCGGTCGTCAGTTACCGGTCAGTTCAGTTTTGTACCACCCAGTATACTGTGGCATTAGTCTGATCAGACGATTAGTATTTCACCCGGTCGTCAGTTATCGGTCAGTTCAGTTCAGGGGCCACTTGCGTAGACCATAATCTCACCAGAAAATTATTACTAGCTATTTCATTACAGGGCTCTACGAGGCAAATATTTCACTTACTACTTTCAGTTCAGTTCGGTTCAGTTCAGTTCAGTTCAGTTATGCACGTAATATTAATTATTCATGATACGATTTCAGTTCAGTGATGCACGCATTACAATTAGTCATGACATGGTATTTTCCTTCGCATGCGATTTTATCATTATTACTTGTTATTTACGATATATGCATGCTGAGTCTTTAGACTCACTAGACTTGAGTGTTGTAGGTACTGATGATGTTGGAACCGAGGGCAGGGACCAGTGAGCTAGCTTGGGTCGGCAGTAGTGGAACCCGAGGACCTCATTTTTAGCATTTACTATTTTTAGGCTCAAAGATTTTTCTCGTTGTTGGATTATTTTAAATTATTATTTTGCAAACAAACATTTACTTCCGCTGCTATTTTGAACATCAAACTTTATTTTATCAGTTTATTTATGAAGGAGGCATTTTAATTAATGAAAAAGAAAATTTTTAAATTTTTCCGCAAATTTTCAAGCACGAGTTTAGAGGCCTTTACAGGTGGTATCAGAGCCTATGTTTTTGTAAAGGGTTGCACTACTACTGACCTCGAGAAGCTCTCGAAGTCACGTCTTCGGTCTGTAAGTTTTACATTCTTGTATTTTATTTAAAGCCAGAATTATTTTAACTGCATGTTCTCATGAAGTATTTTTACGTTCAGATTTTAATTGTTCAGTATTTATTTACATTTAAATAAATTATGGAATTATGCATGTTGGTTACGTATGGGTTATATGTATGGAACAGTATGCCTCCTAGACGCCTTGTTGAACGAGTGAGAGACGACGAGCCTTGTCTTGAGGACAGGGAGGATCAGAGGCAAGAGAGGCACGGACCTCCACCCCCTCCACCTGATATGAACGCCCAGATGCTGGCTGGGATGACGCAGTTCTTCGCGCAGTTTGCGGGGAACAATGCCGCTGGAGCAGCTAGGCCGACAGGGGCCGAAGCTATTTATGAGAGATTCATGAAGATGCGTCCTAAGGAGTTTTCAGGGACGACGGACCCCATGATTGCCGAGGGCTGGATCAAGTCCCTCGAGGTTATCTTCGAGTTTATGGAGCTTGGAGATGCAGACAGAGTTCGTTGCACTACCTACTTATTCGGAGGACATGCCCGCTTATGGTGGGAAGGAGCATTAGTAGCCCTGAACTTGGCTACACTGAGTTGGGCGCGTTTCACGGAGTTATTCTACTCCAAATATTTTACTGAGGAAGTGCGCACCAGGTTGACCACGGAATTCATGAGTCTGAGGCAAGGAGATGTGATTGTTACGGAGTTCATCCGTAAGTTTGAGAGGGGTTGTCATTTTGTGCCCCTGATCGCGAATGATGCTAAAGCCAAGTTGATGCATTTCTTGGTGGGTCTACGCCCGATCTTGCGCCGTGATGTTAGGTTATCTGACCCTACTACTTATGAGGTCGCTGTCTCCAGAGCTCTAGCCGCAGAGCAGGATCAACGGGATATCGAGAGAAACCGTCAGGGCAAGCGCCCAGTCCAAGTACCGCACCGTCCTCCTCCTCAGCAGCATCAGCAGCATAATAGGAGGCCTTTCCACAGCCCACCCAGAAACAGAGGCCACCAGCAGCAGTAGCAGCAGCGGGGACGCGCAGTCCCTAAGCCTATTGAGCATCCGATCTGTCCCAAGTGCACACGCCGCCATGCTGGAGTATGTATGTATGGCTCAGGGAAGTGTTACAATTGTGGTAGCACAGACCACATACTACCCCAGTGCCCTCAGAGGAACCTGACTACCCAAGGCAGGGTATTTTCTCTCCATGCAGCGGAGACGAACCCGGAGACCATGCTTATGACAAGTACCTTTAAGCTTTAAATTTATATTTGGGATTTAATGTTTTGGGTGAGATTTTGAACCTAGTATTGCGATAGGATTGCATGCTCTACTCATTATTATTTTTTGGGAATTTAAGTTAAAAGAACTTTGGCCTATGCATGTCTATAAGCTTAGCTTTTGTGATTATTGGGTTCAGCATAGTGTTCTAACCTTTTAGGGAGAATTTTCATAGCTGGCTCAGCTACAAAAGCCTCGATAGATTCAGGGGCTACTCACTCATTTATTTCTGAGGTCTTTGTGAATTTTCTCAAATTTAAGACCGTTGGGCTAGATGTAGCCTACTCAGTGGTACTGACTTTGGGAGAGGAGATGGCAGCCACCAATGTGATCCGAGACATAGATCTGGAGCTTCATGGCAACCTTGTTTATGCGGATCTGATTGTCTTGCCAATGCCAGAGTTCGACATCATATTAGGCATGGATTGGCTATTGCGGAACAGAGTGTTGATAGACTTCCAGCGGAGATCTGTTCTAGTCTGACCGCCTGGGATGACACAGTTCTTATTTGAGCCGGACAAGTACTTTCCCTTACCGTGCATTATTCCTTATGTTCAGGCTAGGACGCTCATGCATAGAGGGTGTCGAGCGTTTTTAGCAACTTTTAAATCTGTCCCCGAGGCACCCAGTCAGTCAGCCTCAGATGTCCCAGTTGTCAGAGATTTTCTAGACGTTTTTTCGGAAGACGTCTTTGGTATGCCACCTGAGCGAGATGTGGAGTTTTTCATTGAGCTTATGCCAGGTACGGTTCCGATCTCAAAAGCACCGTACCGACTAGCACCGATAGAGATGGCAGAGCTTAAGAAGCAGATTCAGGAACTTCTTGACAAGGAGTTCATTCGCCCAAGCTTTTCACCATGGGGCGCTCCAGTCTTGTTTGTGAAGAAGAAGGATGGCTCTATGAGACTTTGCATCGATTACCGGGAGTTGAACAAGGTTACAGTGAAGAATAAACACCCACTTCTGAGGATTGAAGATCTATTTGACCAGTTGCAGGGAGCTTCGGTATTCTCCAAGATTGATCGGCGTTCCGGTTATCACCAGTTGAGGGTGAAAGATGCTGACGTTTCGAAGACTGCTTTTAGGACTCGTTATGGCCACTACGAGTTCCTTGTGATGCCGTTCGGTTTGACGAATGCGCCAGCGATCTTCATGGATCTCATGAATCGCGTATTTCAGCCGTATCTTGATCAGTTTGTGATAGTTTTCATAGACGACATTCTCGTCTACTCGAAGAATCAAGAGGATCACGGCAGACATCTGACCACAGTGTTGCAGACCTTGCAGAAGCACAAGTTATTCGCAAAGTTCAGTAAGTGCGAATTCTGGTTGGATAAGGTGGCGTTCTTAGGCCACATTGTTTCTAGCAGTGGTATCGAAGTAGACCCAGCAAAAGTTGCAGCAGTCAGAGATTGGGTTGTACCACAGAATGCATCTGAGATTCGCAGTTTTCTTGGCTTAGCAGGATATTACCGGAAGTTTATTCAGGGATTCTCATCCATCGCAGTTCCACTTACAGCTTTGACCAAGAAGAATGTGAAATTTTTGTGGAGCGATGAGTGCCAGAAGAGCTTCGATACTTTGAAGCAAGCTCTTATCTCAGCACCAGTTTTGGCCATGCCATCAGGGCCTGGAGATTTTGTCTTGTATACTGATGCTTCGAAGCTCGGTCTCGGCGCAGTATTGATGCAGCATGGGAAGGTGATAGCATATGCTTCTCGTCAGTTGAAGACTCATGAGAAGACCTACCCATGATCTAGAGTTGGCAGCCGTTGTTTTTGCTTTGAAGATCTGGAGGCATTATTTGTATGGAGAGAAGTGCCAGATCTTTACTGACCACAAGAGCCTCAAGTACTTCTTTACGCAGAAAGAGCTGAATATGCGTCAGAGGCGATGGTTGGAGCTTGTGAAAGATTATTATTGTGACATTAGCTATCGCCCGGGTAAAGCTAATGTAGTTGCGGATACATTGAGCAGGAAAATTGCAGAGATGGCCCATCTGACGATTCAGAGACCTCTTCAGTCTGAGATGCAGAGGTTTGATCTTGAGGCATATCCTCAAGGTAAAGTTCCCCGTCTATCCACCTTGACGATCCAGTCTTCTCTCATAGATCGTATTCGCAGTGGTCAGCCAGCAGATGAGCAGTTTGCAAATTGGAAGCAGAGAGATGAGGCCAAGGGCAGTGTCTTGTAGTCAGTTAGTGATGGGATTGTGAGATACCGGGACAGGATATGGGTTCCTCGCAGTGATTCTATCCGAGCAGATATTCTATCAGAGGCCCATATGTCGCCGTAATCTATTAATCCAGGGAGTACGAAGATGTACAAAGACCTGCAGTTATTGTACTGGTGGCCAGGAATGAAGAAAGATATCAGACGCTTTGTATCCGAGTGTCTGACTTGTCAGTCAGTGAAGGCAGAGCATCAGAGACCAGCAGGTTTGCTCAAGCCTCTTCTTATTCCCGAGTGGAAGTGGGAGAATGTTACCATGGATTTTGTGACCGGGTTGCCGAAGTCAGTCAGAGGATCAAATGCTATCTGGGTGATTGTTGACCGTCTTACCAAATCAGCGCACATCTTGCCTATTAAGACGACTTTCACCATGATTCAGTATGTAGAGTTGTATCTCCGGGAGATAGTCCGACTTCATGGTATTCCAGTTTCTATCGTGTCTGGCAGAGACTCCAGATTCACTTCCTCATTTTGGAAGAGTTTGCATTCGACGATGGGTACGAAGTTGTTGTTTAGCACAACTTTCCACCCTTAGACAGACGGACAGTCAGAGCGAGTTATTCAGATATTGGAGGATCTTCTCCGTGCTTGTGTGATTGATTTTTCAGGGGGTTGGGAGTCGAACTTGCCATTAGTGGAGTTCACCTATAACAACAGCTTTCAGTCGTCTATAGGAATGGCTCCGTATGAAGCATTGTATGGTCGCAAGTGTAGCTCTCCTGTTCATTGGGATGAGGTAGGAGAGAGAGCAGAGTTGGGTCCAGAGATTATTCAGCAGACTGTCAATGTAGTAGCCCAGATCCGTGACAGGATGAGGACTGCTCAGAGTCGACAGAAGAGTTATGCGGACCAGCGGAGGAGAGATTTAGAGTTCGCCGTGTGCGACCATGTCTTTGTGAAAGTGGCACCTATGAAGGGTGTCATGCGATTTGGGAAGAAAAGGAAGCTCAGCCCGAGATTCATTGGACCCTTCGAGGTCCTTGACAGAGTAGGGACGCTAGCTTATCGTGTTGCTCTTCCGCCAAATCTGGCCGGAGTACACAATGTGTTCCACGTCTCTATGCTGAGGAAGTATATGGCCAATCCTTCGCATGTCCTGAACTTTGAGCCGTTGCAGCTTACTCCGAACCTGTCTTATGAAGAGAGACCAGTGCAGATCTTAGACAGACAGGAGAAGAAGCTTCGGAACAAGCTGGTTAAGCGAGTGAAAGTCAAATGGCTTAACCATTCAGAGGAGGAGGCTACGTGGGAGTCTGAGCCAGAGATGAGGAGTCGGTATCCCGAGTTATTCGGTAAGTTTTAATTTCGAGGACGAAATTTCTTTTAAGGGGGGAAGGATTGTAGAACCCGTAAATTAGACTACGTATAAGCCATGCATAATTCCTAATATTTAAATTAAAATAATTTTTATTGCATGAGTATTTAAATTCTTCTCTTTAAATTTAATTATTTGATGTAGTAGATTAATTGTTATCTTTTCAGTTAATTAAGTGAGGCCGGACTGGAGTTGGAGTATTGAGATAAAATTTAATATTAAGAAAACATTCTTAGAATTTATTTTAATTAAATAATAAGTTAATTTAATGTAAAAGAATGTTTAAGGAATTAATTAAGTAATTCAAATATTTAGCCATGCATGCAAGATAATATTACTCCATAATTAATTTCTTAAGTCACTAAAATATTTAATGGGTAGATAAAACACTAAATATTTAAAATAAAATATTTAAGAAATATTTCCCCTCCCATTATCTTAAATTTTCGGCCACTTCATTTATGAGATTTAATTAATTTGTCAACTGTCTATTTTAAAATCTTTCCTTAATCCTTTCATGGCCTAGATAATTCCTTCAATTTTAAATCCTCAATAATCTTTAATTAAGCAAATTTTTACCTCATTTTGAGAGATAAAAATCGGCCCCCTCCTTAATTATTTAAAGATATTTGACAATTCATTTCTTTATCATCTCTCATTACCTTTTCTTGTTAGATAATTCCCTAAATTTTATTCCCACTAATTAATATTTAAGCAATATTCTCCCTTATTTTACAAGCTTAAAATCGGCCCCTCCCTTATTTTAAAAGATTTAGATTAGTTTATCAACTCACTCCTTATTATCTTTCCATAATCTTTCTTGGTAGATAATATTCCCCCACTTTTAAATCACCAACAAATAATTAATTAAGCAATATTTCCTCCCTTTTAATAAGCAAGAATTCGGCCCCCCATTTTGGAGATGTGATCTTATTTGACAACTCACCTTCTTGATGCCTTTCCTTAATTTTCCTTGGTATGATAATCTCACACTTTTATTCACCAATAAATTAGTAATTAAGAAATATTCCTACCTTGGTTTACCTAGCAAAAAAAATCGGCAAACCTACCTCTCCAATATCCCTCAAAATCCATTGATATCATATCCTTTCTATCTCCAAGCAAACTCAAAGAAAGCAAGATTCATTTTACCATTTAATCTCCCACCTATCTTGAAACTTCCATTCATTTCTCCTAACCATTTCCCCTCTCCTTATTCTCGAAAACTTCAGAAAATTTCAGAGAATTCCTGCAGCAAAAATCATGAGAACAAGAGAGAAAATCGAGTAGAAACAAGAAAGCGAAGAACACTCCGTCTCCTCCGCGCCGCGTAGTCGTTTCGTTTGTTTCTCTTTCAAAACAAACCAAGGCATGTATATGTTATTTCGTTCACTCTTCAATCAAGTCATATTGATATTTTAAAACATTTCATGTGCATGATTTAGAAGGCAAAAATCGAAATATTGTCAACCATTTTCGAAAACATGAGTGCAGATTTTTGTGGCTTCTCTTATACCTCACAGTTTGCTTGTTTTTGTGAGTACAGGTGGTTGGCTCGACCCTAGGCTCCCAAGGCTGCCCCTAGGCATGTACTAGGATTTATTAGGATCACATTGGTCCAATAGTCGAGCCCCATACACGCTGGAAATTTAGAAATGACAGCAACTCCCCTCAAGTGCCTCATGTGTTCGATTTTCTCATGTTTGCTGTCAAAAGAAGATGTTCCTGATCTAGGCTGCCCTAGGGGCTATAGCCATGATTAGAACATCTCCTTGTTATGTCTAAGACGAGACCAAGTCGGCCTTTCAAGGCTTGGTCCATGGATTACATCGGTTTTCAAATAAAACAAGACAAGCCCTTCGACCCCTTCATTTTCTACATGTGTGAGTGTGTGTTCGGTTTTGTGGGGTTGTATGGATCTTGGTTTGCTTTTTAGCCTTTAGCCATGGTTCATACAATACCTCATTATGTCTAAATAATGCCATGGTCAATCAAATGGCCACTGGAATTGCACATGACAGCAAGAACAAGCAAAACGTCCCACGCGTACAGTTTAGTTCTCGGTTGGAGGCGTGGTGATGTTTCTGGTGTTGCTTGGATCGTGGCTGGCCTAGGGCCCTTAGCCATGGTTCAAGCCATACCTTAGGATGTGGGGGAGATGCTCTGGTTGGTGGTTCAAGACCCAATGGCCAATAGCCTCGCAAACGAAGCGATGCAAGCACAAGCGCTGTTGCTGTACTTGGACAGCAGCTTGGGGCACGGTTTAGAGGTGCGGTTTGAGTTCTTGATTGGCGTTTAGCTTATGGCCTTGGACTGGACAGTACCTCATTGAGTTA
Source organism: Primulina huaijiensis (assembly GCF_012295235.1). Classification (NCBI taxonomy): domain Eukaryota; kingdom Viridiplantae; phylum Streptophyta; class Magnoliopsida; order Lamiales; family Gesneriaceae; genus Primulina; species Primulina huaijiensis. The sequence goes on from NC_133312.1 coordinate 14,460,181, forward strand.
GAAAGGTCATGTTGTTGGCCGTTTGTGATTCGGATCATTTTAGAGGTCGTACGAGAATTTACGGTTCAATGTGCCAAAGTGACTCTCGAAAGAGCGTTTCAAGTTTTGGCCTCCATTCACCAAGATTTCGACTTGTACCGTTTTAGGAGCATTATTTCATAATTTTAGACGTATTTTAATCATGACTAAATGATGGTTCGGTGACAGTTCGGGTTGGCACGGAGTCATGATTAAATACTAAGTTAGTTGGGCGTAAATGTCTCATTTTTGGAGTCAATTACAAAGCTTGGGCACGATAAATCATTTGCATATTTTTCATGTTAGATTTTAGTCGCAGCGAGCCTAGGAGCGTTCCAACCCAATCAGTAAAATTTTTACAGGATACTTAATGATGTTCTTTAATTATATTACGTGCAAAATATTCATTTTGAGATTTATGCGATATTGCTTGTGGTCACTTTACTATCATGGGATTATTACTTCACCCGGTCGTCAGTTACCGGTCAGTTCAGTTTTGTACCACCCAGTATACTGTGGCATTAGTCTGATCAGACGATTAGTATTTCACCCGGTCGTCAGTTATCGGTCAGTTCAGTTCAGGGGCCACTTGCGTAGACCATAATCTCACCAGAAAATTATTACTAGCTATTTCATTACAGGGCTCTACGAGGCAAATATTTCACTTACTACTTTCAGTTCAGTTCGGTTCAGTTCAGTTCAGTTCAGTTATGCACGTAATATTAATTATTCATGATACGATTTCAGTTCAGTGATGCACGCATTACAATTAGTCATGACATGGTATTTTCCTTCGCATGCGATTTTATCATTATTACTTGTTATTTACGATATATGCATGCTGAGTCTTTAGACTCACTAGACTTGAGTGTTGTAGGTACTGATGATGTTGGAACCGAGGGCAGGGACCAGTGAGCTAGCTTGGGTCGGCAGTAGTGGAACCCGAGGACCTCATTTTTAGCATTTACTATTTTTAGGCTCAAAGATTTTTCTCGTTGTTGGATTATTTTAAATTATTATTTTGCAAACAAACATTTACTTCCGCTGCTATTTTGAACATCAAACTTTATTTTATCAGTTTATTTATGAAGGAGGCATTTTAATTAATGAAAAAGAAAATTTTTAAATTTTTCCGCAAATTTTCAAGCACGAGTTTAGAGGCCTTTACAGGTGGTATCAGAGCCTATGTTTTTGTAAAGGGTTGCACTACTACTGACCTCGAGAAGCTCTCGAAGTCACGTCTTCGGTCTGTAAGTTTTACATTCTTGTATTTTATTTAAAGCCAGAATTATTTTAACTGCATGTTCTCATGAAGTATTTTTACGTTCAGATTTTAATTGTTCAGTATTTATTTACATTTAAATAAATTATGGAATTATGCATGTTGGTTACGTATGGGTTATATGTATGGAACAGTATGCCTCCTAGACGCCTTGTTGAACGAGTGAGAGACGACGAGCCTTGTCTTGAGGACAGGGAGGATCAGAGGCAAGAGAGGCACGGACCTCCACCCCCTCCACCTGATATGAACGCCCAGATGCTGGCTGGGATGACGCAGTTCTTCGCGCAGTTTGCGGGGAACAATGCCGCTGGAGCAGCTAGGCCGACAGGGGCCGAAGCTATTTATGAGAGATTCATGAAGATGCGTCCTAAGGAGTTTTCAGGGACGACGGACCCCATGATTGCCGAGGGCTGGATCAAGTCCCTCGAGGTTATCTTCGAGTTTATGGAGCTTGGAGATGCAGACAGAGTTCGTTGCACTACCTACTTATTCGGAGGACATGCCCGCTTATGGTGGGAAGGAGCATTAGTAGCCCTGAACTTGGCTACACTGAGTTGGGCGCGTTTCACGGAGTTATTCTACTCCAAATATTTTACTGAGGAAGTGCGCACCAGGTTGACCACGGAATTCATGAGTCTGAGGCAAGGAGATTTGATTGTTACGGAGTTCATCCGTAAGTTTGAGAGGGGTTGTCATTTTGTGCCCCTGATCGCGAATGATGCTAAAGCCAAGTTGATGCATTTCTTGGTGGGTCTACGCCCGATCTTGCGCCGTGATGTTAGGTTATCTGACCCTACTACTTATGAGGTCGCTGTCTCCAGAGCTCTAGCCGCAGAGCAGGATCAACGGGATATCGAGAGAAACCGTCAGGGCAAGCGCCCAGTCCAAGTACCGCACCGTCCTCCTCCTCAGCAGCATCAGCAGCATAATAAGAGGCCTTTCCACAGCCCACCCAGAAACAGAGGCCACCAGCAGCAGTAGCAGCAGCGGGGACGCGCAGTCCCTAAGCCTATTGAGCATCCGATCTGTCCCAAGTGCACACGCCGCCATGCTGGAGTATGTATGTATGGCTCAGGGAAGTGTTACAAGTGTGGTAGCACAGACCACATACTACCCCAGTGCCCTCAGAGGAACCTGCCTACCCAAGGCAGGGTATTTTCTCTCCATGCAGCGGAGACGAACCCGGAGACCATGCTTATGACAAGTACCTTTAAGCTTTAAATTTATATTTGGGATTTAATGTTTTGGGTGAGATTTTGAACCTAGTATTGCGATAGGATTGCATGCTCTACTCATTATTATTTTTTGGGAATTTAAGTTAAAAGAACTTTGGCCTATGCATGTCTATAAGCTTAGCTTTTGTGATTATTGGGTTCAGCATAGTGTTCTAACCTTTTAGGGAGAATTTTCATAGCTGGCTCAGCTACAAAAGCCTTGATAGATTCAGGGGCTACTCACTCATTTATTTCTGAGGTCTTTGTGAATTTTCTCAAATTTAAGACCGTTGGGCTAGATGTAGCCTACTCAGTGGTACTGACTTTGGGAGAGGAGATGGCAGCCACCAATGTGATCCGAGACATAGATCTGGAGCTTCATGGCAACCTTGTTTATGCGGATCTGATTGTCTTGCCAATGCCAGAGTTCGACATCATATTAGGCATGGATTGGCTATTGCGGAACAGAGTGTTGATAGACTTCCAGCGGAGATCTGTTCTAGTCTGACCGCCTGGGATGACACAGTTCTTATTTGAGCCGGACAAGTACTTTCCCTTACCGTGCATTATTCCTTATGTTCAGGCTAGGACGCTCATGCATAGAGGGTGTCGAGCGTTTTTAGCAACTTTTAAATCTGTCCCCGAGGCACCCAGTCAGTCAGCCTCAGATGTCCCAGTTGTCAGAGATTTTCTAGACGTTTTTTCGGAAGACGTCTTTGGTATGCCACCTGAGCGAGATGTGGAGTTTTTCATTGAGCTTATGCCAGGTACGGTTCCGATCTCAAAAGCACCGTACCGACTAGCACCGATAGAGATGGCAGAGCTTAAGAAGCAGATTCAGGAACTTCTTGACAAGGAGTTCATTCGCCCAAGCTTTTCACCATGGGGCGCTCCAGTCTTGTTTGTGAAGAAGAAGGATGGCTCTATGAGACTTTGCATCGATTACCGGGAGTTGAACAAGGTTACAGTGAAGAATAAACACCCACTTCTGAGGATTGAAGATCTATTTGACCAGTTGCAGGGAGCTTCGGTATTCTCCAAGATTGATCGGCGTTCCGGTTATCACCAGTTGAGGGTGAAAGATGCTGACGTTTCGAAGACTGCTTTTAGGACTCGTTATGGCCACTACGAGTTCCTTGTGATGCCGTTCGGTTTGACGAATGCGCCAGCGATCTTCATGGATCTCATGAATCGCGTATTTCAGCCGTATCTTGATCAGTTTGTGATAGTTTTCATAGACGACATTCTCGTCTACTCGAAGAATCAAGAGGATCACGGCAGACATCTGACCACAGTGTTGCAGACCTTGCAGAAGCACAAGTTATTCGCAAAGTTCAGTAAGTGCGAATTCTGGTTGGATAAGGTGGCGTTCTTAGGCCACATTGTTTCTAGCAGTGGTATCGAAGTAGACCCAGCAAAAGTTGCAGCAGTCAGAGATTGGGTTGTACCACAGAATGCATCTGAGATTCGCAGTTTTCTTGGCTTAGCAGGATATTACCGGAAGTTTATTCAGGGATTCTCATCCATCGCAGTTCCACTTACAGCTTTGACCAAGAAGAATGTGAAATTTTTGTGGAGCGATGAGTGCCAGAAGAGCTTCGATACTTTGAAGCAAGCTCTTATCTCAGCACCAGTTTTGGCCATGCCATCAGGGCCTGGAGATTTTGTCTTGTATACTGATGCTTCGAAGCTCGGTCTCGGCGCAGTATTGATGCAGCATGGGAAGGTGATAGCATATGCTTCTCGTCAGTTGAAGACTCATGAGAAGACCTACCCATGATCTAGAGTTGGCAGCCGTTGTTTTTGCTTTGAAGATCTGGAGGCATTATTTGTATGGAGAGAAGTGCCAGATCTTTACTGACCACAAGAGCCTCAAGTACTTCTTTACGCAGAAAGAGCTGAATATGCGTCAGAGGCGATGGTTGGAGCTTGTGAAAGATTATTATTGTGACATTAGCTATCGCCCGGGTAAAGCTAATGTAGTTGCGGATACATTGAGCAGGAAAATTGCAGAGATGGCCCATCTGACGATTCAGAGACCTCTTCAGTCTGAGATGCAGAGGTTTGATCTTGAGGCATATCCTCAAGGTAAAGTTCCCCGTCTATCCACCTTGACGATCCAGTCTTCTCTCATAGATCGTATTCGCAGTGGTCAGCCAGCAGATGAGCAGTTGGCCAAGTGGAAGCAGAGAGATGAGGCCAAGGGCAGTGTCTTGTATTCAGTTAGTGATGGTATTGTGAGATACCGGGACAGGATATGGGTTCCTAGCAGTGATTCTATCCGAGCAGATATTCTATCAGAGGCCCATATGTCGCCGTAATCTATTAATCCAGGGAGTACGAAGATGTACAAAGACCTGCAGTTATTGTACTGGTGGCCAGGAATGAAGAAAGATATCAGACGCTTTGTATCCGAGTGTCTGACTTGTCAGTCAGTGAAGGCAGAGCATCAGAGACCAGCAGGTTTGCTCAAGCCTCTTCTTATTCCCGAGTGGAAGTGGGAGAATGTTACCATGGATTTTGTGACCGGGTTGCCGAAGTCAGTCAGAGGATCAAATGCTATCTGGGTGATTGTTGACCGTCTTACCAAATCAGCGCACTTCTTGCCTATTAAGACGACTTTCACCATGATTCAGTATGTAGAGTTGTATATCCGGGAGATAGTCCGACTTCATGGTATTCCAGTTTCTATCGTGTCTGGCAGAGACTCCAGATTCACTTCCTCATTTTGGAAGAGTTTGCATTCGACGATGGGTACGAAGTTGTTGTTTAGCACAACTTTCCACCCTTAGACAGACGGACAGTCAGAGCGAGTTATTCAGATATTGGAGGATCTTCTCCGTGCTTGTGTGATTGATTTTTCAGGGGGTTGGGAGTCGAACTTGCCATTAGTGGAGTTCACCTATAACAACAGCTTTCAGTCGTCTATAGGAATGGCTCCGTATGAAGCATTGTATGGTCGCAAGTGTAGATCTCCTGTTCATTGGGATGAGGTAGGAGAGAGAGCAGAGTTGGGTCCAGAGATTATTCAGCAGACTGTCAATGTAGTAGCCCAGATCCGTGACAGGATGAGGACTGCTCAGAGTCGACAGAAGAGTTATGCGGACCAGCGGAGGAGAGATTTAGAGTTCGCCGTGTGCGACCATGTCTTTGTGAAAGTGGCACCTATGAAGGGTGTCATGCGATTTGGGAAGAAAAGGAAGCTCAGCCCGAGATTCATTGGACCCTTCGAGGTCCTTGACAGAGTAGGGACGCTAGCTTATCGTGTTGCTCTTCCGCCAAATCTGGCCGGAGTACACAATGTGTTCCACGTCTCTATGCTGAGGAAGTATATGGCCAATCCTTCGCATGTCCTGAACTTTGAGCCGTTGCAGCTTACTCCGAACCTGTCTTATGAAGAGAGACCAGTGCAGATCTTAGACAGACAGGAGAAGAAGCTTCGGAACAAGCTGGTTAAGCGAGTGAAAGTCAAATGGCTTAACCATTCAGAGGAGGAGGCTACGTGGGAGTCTGAGCCAGAGATGAGGAGTCGGTATCCCGAGTTATTCGGTAAGTTTTAATTTCGAGGACGAAATTTCTTTTAAGGGGGGAAGGATTGTAGAACCCGTAAATTAGACTACGTATAAGCCATGCATAATTCCTAATATTTAAATTAAAATAATTTTTATTGCATGAGTATTTAAATTCTTCTCTTTAAATTTAATTATTTGATGTAGTAGATTAATTGTTATCTTTTCAGTTAATTAAGTGAGGCCGGACTGGAGTTGGAGTATTGAGATAAAATTTAATATTAAGAAAACATTCTTAGAATTTATTTTAATTAAATAATAAGTTAATTTAATGTAAAAGAATGTTTAAGGAATTAATTAAGTAATTCAAATATTTAGCCATGCATGCAAGATAATATTACTCCATAATTAATTTCTTAAGTCACTAAAATATTTAATGGGTAGATAAAACACTAAATATTTAAAATAAAATATTTAAGAAATATTTCCCCTCCCATTATCTTAAATTTTCGGCCACTTCATTTATGAGATTTAATTAATTTGTCAACTGTCTATTTTAAAATCTTTCCTTAATCCTTTCATGGCCTAGATAATTCCTTCAATTTTAAATCCTCAATAATCTTTAATTAAGCAAATTTTTACCTCATTTTGAGAGATAAAAATCGGCCCCCTCCTTAATTATTTAAAGATATTTGACAATTCATTTCTTTATCATCTCTCATTACCTTTTCTTGTTAGATAATTCCCTAAATTTTATTCCCACTAATTAATATTTAAGCAATATTCTCCCTTATTTTACAAGCTTAAAATCGGCCCCTCCCTTATTTTAAAAGATTTAGATTAGTTTATCAACTCACTCCTTATTATCTTTCCATAATCTTTCTTGGTAGATAATATTCTCCCACTTTTAAATCACCAACAAATAATTAATTAAGCAATATTTCCTCCCTTTTAATAAGCAAGAATTCGGCCCCCCATTTTAGAGATGTGATCTTATTTGACAACTCACCTTCTTGATGCCTTTCATTAATTTTCCTTGGTATGATAATCTCACACTTTTATTCACCAATAAATTAGTAATTAAGAAATATTCCTACCTTGGTTTACCTAGCAAAAAAAAATCGGCAAACCTACCTCTCCAATATCCCTCAAAATCCCTTGATATCATATCCTTTCTATCTCCAAGCAAACTCAAAGAAAGCAAGATTCATTTTACCATTTAATATCCCATCTATCTTGCAACTTCCATTCATTTCTCCTAACCATTACCCCTCTCCTTATTCTCGAAAACTTCAGAAAATTTCAGAGAATACTTGCAGCAAAAATCGTGAGAACAAGAGAGAAAATCGAGTAGAAAGAAGAAAGCGAAGAACACTCCGTCTCCTCTGCGCCGCGTAGTCGTTTCGTTTGTTTCTCTTTCAAAACAAACAAAGGCATGTATATGTTATTTCGTTCACTCTTCAATCAAGTCATATTGATATTTTAAAACATTTCATGTGCATGATTTAGAAGGCAAAAATCGAAATATTGTCAACCATTTTCGAAAACATGAGTGCAGATTTTTGTGGCTTCCCTTATACCTCACGGTTTGCTTGTTTTTGTGAGTACAGGTGCCTGGCTTGACCCTAGGCTCCCAAGGATGCCCCTAGGCATGTACTAGGATGTATTAGGATCACATTGGTCAAATAGTCGAGCCCCATACACGGTGGAAATTTAGACATGACAGCAACTCCCCTGAAGTGCCTCATGTGTTCGATTTTCTCATGTTTGCTATCAAAAGAAGATGTTCTTGATCTAGGCTGCCCTAAGGGCTATAGCCATGGTTAGAACATCTCCTTGTTATGTCTAAGACGAGATTAAGTCGGCCTTTCAAGGCTTGGTCCATGGATTACATTGGTTTTCAAATAAAACAAGACAAGCCCTTCTACCCCTTCATTTTCTGCATGTGTGAGTGTGTGTTCGGTTTTGTGGGGTTGTGTGGATCTTGGTTGGCTTTTTAGCCCTTAGCCATGGTTCATACAATACCTCATGATGTCTAGATCATGCCATGGTCAATCAAATGGCCACTGGCATGGCACATGACAGCAAGAACAAGCAAAACGTCCCACGCGTACAGTTCAGTTCTCGGTTGGAGGCGTGGTGATGTTTCTGGTGTTGCTTGGATTGTGGCTAGCCTAGGGCCCTTAGCCATGGTTCAAGCCATACCTTAGGATGTGGGGGAGATGCTCTGGTCGGTGGTTCAAGCCCCAATGGTCAATAGCCTCGCAAACGAAGCGATGCAAGTACAAGCGCTGTTGCTGTACTTGGACAGCAGCTTGGGGCACGGTTCAGAGGTGCCGTTTGAGTTCTTGGTTGGCTTTTAGCTTATGGCCTTGGAGAGTTAGGAAGGTCATGTTGTTGGCCGTTCGTGATTTGGATCATTTTAGAGGTCGTACGAGAATTTACGGTGCAATGTGCCAAAGTGACTCTCGAAAGAGCGTTTCAAGTTTTGGCCTCCATTCACCAAGATTTCGACTTGTACCATTTTAGTAGCATTATTTCATCATTTTAAACGTATTTTAATCATGACTAAATGATGGTTCGGTGATAGTTCGGGTTGGCACGGAGTCATGATTAAATATTAAGTTAGTTGGGCGTAAATGTCTCATTTTTGTAGTCAATTACAAAGCTTGGGCACGATAAATCATTTGCATATTTTTAATGTTAGATTTTAGTCGCAGCGAGTCTGGGAGCGATCCAACCCAATCAGTAAAATTTTTACAGGATACTTAATGATGTTCTTTAATTATATTACGTGCAAAATATTCATTTTGAGATTTATGTGATATTGCTTGTGGTCACTTTACTATCATGGGATTATTACTTCACCCAGTCGTCAGTTACCGGTCAGTTCAGTTTTGTACCACCCAGTATACTGTGGCATTAGTCTGATCAGACGATTAGTATTTCACCCGGCCGTCAGTTATCGGTCAGTTCAGTTCAGGGGCCACTTGCCTAGACCATAATCTCACCAGAAAATTATTACTAGCTATTTCATTACAGGGCTTTACGGGGCAAACATTTCACTTACTACTTTCAGTTCAATTCAGTTCAGTTATGCACGTAATATTAATTATTCATGATACTATTTCAGTTCAGTGATGCACGCATTACCATTAGTCATGACATGATATTTTCCTTCGCATGCGATTTTATTATTATTACTTATTATTTACGATATATGCATACTGAGTTTTTAGATTCACTAGACTTGATTGTTGTAGGTACTGATGATGTTGGAACTGAGGGCGGGACAAGTGAGCTAGCTTGGGTCGGCAGTAGTGGAACTCGAGGACCTCATTTTTAGCATTTACTATTTTTAGGCTCAAAGATTTTTCTCGTTGTTGGATTATTTTAAATTATTATTTTGCAAACAAACATTTACTTCCGCTGCTATTTTGAACATCAAACTTTATTTTATCAGTTTATTTATGAAGGAGGCATTTTAATTAATGAAAAAGAAAATTTTTAAATTTTTCCGCAAATTTTCAAGCACGAGTTTAGAGTCCTTTACAGGTCAGGTTGCAAAAAAGCTGGAACGAGGGCTAGATCAGGATAGCTGCACACAACACATGGTCAAGAATTTAAGGGGGATTAGGACTCGGCTTTGGGTGATTCAGGAGAGGAGGCTACGCGGGGCTCTTTCTGGGTGAAGGGCTGGGCTCTTGACAGTCCTTGCCTGGAGCCAAGACGGACCATGCGAAGCTAGAAGGGGCTGGAGGAGAGTTGAGTGCGGCTTAGGCACTTCCTAGCTGTGGCTGTGTGCGTGGAGTTAGAACAAGCGCGTTGTCGTGAATGAGCAAAGGGGGATGGGCTAAGGGGGTCCTAGAGTTGTCGGTTAAGGTCCTAGGAGGGTCGACCAGGGTCTAGACCAAGTGATAAGGGGCTGGAGCCAAAATAGGTGGAGTTCGAATCCTACTAGATCTAGGACACCTATGCAAAAAATTCAGTAGCCGGTACGTGTTTAAAGGGCTTAGGGGGCTTGAATTGTGTTTAATATGGTTTAGTTATGTATTAGGAAGTTTTGGTTCAGTTTGGTTAAGTTTCGAGCCCATACGAGTGAAAACCGAGAAGTACGTTGAAGTTTAAAAACGAATTAGGAAACCTATCGAAAAGCTAAATTTTAAGCCTAAAAAATATTTAAGGGAGTGTTTTAAGGTATTAGGATAAGTCTGGGATGTTTTGGGGCTTCGTACCGAGGTCTAAAGATAAATACGAAAAATTATGCTTCTAGGGGTAAAAGGGTCATTTTACACCTGATAAATAGTAAACTTCATGGCAGTGTCCTGAATGCTTTAAAATATGTTAAAATGATTATTTTACATGTTTATGGAATTTTATGATGAAACGATAACGTTAACAGACGTGTTGCATGCTTGGTTTAAAAGAAAAACGTTATGTGCATGTTTAATTTTTATAAGTGACGAAATTACAAAATGTTGATGGAAGTGAAGTAATTGTGACTAATACAAATACGTGATACGATGATATGTTAATACATAGGCCAAGGCTCAGTTGACGGGTGAGAGTGTCGCTAATGTCGCCGCCGCCCTGTACTGTTGTTACATGTAGATGGATTCATCGCCCCAATACGAATACGAAAGTCACAATTAACGATCTGAATTCAACGAAAAAAGAATACATATACGTATATGATGAATATGAATATGTTGATGATAATATGAAAATGTTTATGTTTATGATCATATGAAAATGTTTATGTTTAAGTTTATGCATGATTAGAAAAATGATAGTTTACGTAAAAGTATTGTTACTGTTACAAGTGATCTGTATACGTATTATTTGTTATCAAGAATATGGTGTGTTGAGTCTTTAAACTCACTGGGTGTAATCGATGCAGGTGAGTATAATATTAATGTTGAAGGAGGCCTTGATGGTTGACTTTGCTGGACTGAAGTTGCACATAACCCGAGGACCATCGCTTGTTCTTCCGCACTTATGTTTATGATTTAGGATTTTAAGTTTATGTTAAATATATTTTTACGACATTGATTATGATTTTGAGTGGTTTTTGAGAGGTTGTTAGTTTTAGCAACATTGCTATGTTAGAAGTTGAAAACATTTGACGATTTTATGTTTCAAACTATTTCCTTGGATTTTCAAATATAGATTGTTGTTTTATTTTTAAAATGGTGCAAAATATTTTAAGTAAATATATATGTACTTCGGCCGAATCATTTAGAAAGTTTGAAAAAAAATTTCCAGTACTTTTTAAGAAAATGAGTAGTGGACGTTTGAGTTGGTATCAGAGCAATGTTCCCGTAAAGGGTTGTGCCACCATCAGTTTTGGGAAGCTCAGTCGTCAAGCCTCAAATATGTAAGTTTATATGTTTTATATGATTTTTTTGATGTTACCTTCATGATTACATGAATTATATGTTTATATCACATGTTTAATAGTTTATGAGTATATATGTTTTATATGCTTAAGAATTTTTATACGTGTTACGATATGAAGTGAGAAATTACATGATTTCCATTCATGCTGGCTTTGTGGTGGAATTGGACATGTTTAAGAATTTGGTTCACGGACCTTAGGAAAGGTGGAAAATGATTGGACTATATTGATTTTTGGGCTTTAGTACCGTTGTCTTACTTTTTGGGCCAGAAGTTAATCGTGAAGAGTTTGAATGCCTTTGGGACATGTAGATTTTATAAGAAAATACTGATGAATCGTGGTTACTAGTTGAATTAATTTTTGGGAATTACACATAAGTAATAATGATTCGAAGAATGCGATGATCATTAGAAGTAAGAAAATGTATAAAATGGGATGTTAGGATTCGATAGGAAGGTAAAATCGGTTATGAGAATTGATTTTTGGGTTAATAAGCATAGAATTATTGAAAATTATGTTATGAGAAACCTATAAAAGGGAAATAGGAATGACAAGAACTTATGGGTTAATGATAGAATTCAGAATTTTAGGACCAAATTGGATAATTTTTGAAGAAATTAGGAATTAATTTTGCAATTGTTAAAGAATTTGGGGACTAGTTTAACAATAAGTGAGAATTGAATGTGTTAAAAGACAGGAATTTTGATGATTTTTACTTGTAAGAATATTTAGAACCTTGGGATATCTTGGTTATAATGTTATAAGGAATGTTAATCAAGGGTTTTGTAGGATGAAGTAATATTAGGCTTGCATATCTAAGCGTTGGTGGATGCGTTTGAGATTTTAATGCTGAAATATGATAGGTTGATGAATATTTTGGTATAATATAAGGATAGTAATATACGATAAGCGTTGTCATCCATTCTTTTTATATTGGGAATTGCAAGAAAAGTTGAAATTCGATGTTATAATAACTGTGACGTACCGTATTTTTAAACTACTTTAAAATTTGCGAAAAAATAAAAATTTTCTTAAATAAATAATAAACTTTCAAATTGCAATAAAAATAATCTGATCGTCTAAAATATTTGAAATAAAACAACTACAATCAAAGTTTGCAAAAACATTTGTTTAAACATCGTAAAGTAATATCGAGACAATCAGAGTATTTGATACGTGCATAAAAATTTCTTAAAACGTAAGCAGTCCTCGGGTTTAGCCTCTGCGCAGTCTGAGCCAACTCATTAATCCCCACCTCTCGTCTCCTCGTACTCGTCCTCACCTGCATCGATCAAGTCAAGTGAGTCTAAAGACTCAACATGTATAAACTTAGAATAACAAGTAATACATAATAAATTCACATGCATTTTAAAGTAGGACGTACATATTTGAACATGAACGTACTTACATAAACATAGACGTGTCATCATATCGTAAAACTTTACATAAACATACTTGCATCGTACATACATAGACATACATAAACATAATCATTTTGCGTAGAGATATGTTTCTAAGCAAGTGACCCGTAACATAAATTCTCCTGATCAGACTAAACCACAGTACTGGGCTAGCAGGGATGTCCACTACCACATACATAAGATCCCCGGTCATACTTTACCGGGTGGATTAGTCCCTGGTCATACTTTACCGTTTTCCAATCCTGATCAAACCCGGTCATACTTTACCGGAGTGGAGAGGTCCTCAGCCACGTTCACCGACTTCCAAACCCGTTCATAATTGGTAACAAGACATTTAGCATACCTCAAAAACATAAAATATTTTTCTTTGCACATCGAACATACTTAAAAATGTCGAGGGCTTCAAGAACACATCAAGAACGCATTTTAATAAAATCGCAGTTTGAGCAGTCCCACGAAAACGATCATAACTCACTCATTTCTTATCCAAAAATTACGAATTTACTGTCAAATCAAACGTATCAAAAATTATACGTTTTATTTGTTGAAGGTATTTCCAGAAAATTGAAGTTGCAGTATTTAAAATAACATAAGGTGACGGATTTTATTACACAGAAATTTCAAAGCTTGAGCAGTTCCACAAAAATGATCATAACTCACTCGTTGCTTGTCCAAAAATTACGAATGTACTGTCAAAGCGAAAGTTTCAAAAATTTATATGTTTTATATGTTGAAAGTTTTTCCATAAAATCGACCGAAAATTCCCAGTATTCGAAAAGGCAGCAGACTCAGTTTTTGAGATCCAAAATTTTGATCCAAAATTATTTTAAACATTTTTGCTCAAAGTTTTGCATGACATACACATGTTGTTCATACAATATACATCAAAATAATCACTATGACAAGATCGATGCAAAAACGAAAGAATATACATGCTTTTGATCTTGAAAACTCACGATACGGCGAATAACGAAGCAACACGGTGCGGGAAACGATCCGGGCGACTTGAGGAAAGATTTTTCTACTAAAATCAACGTGTGGTTGCTGAAATTTTGAAGGAGAAAGGTGGAGATGGGGCTACTAAAGAAAGAGCCTAAGAATCCTCCAAATTTTCTCCAAAAAGAAATGAAAGGGTGCAAAAGATGTGTGTGTGTGCAAAGGCCAAGTGTGTATGTGTGTGTGTGTAGCATGTATGTGTGTGTGTGAGTTAGTGGGTTAGTGGGGATTAAGGGCTTTAATTAATAATTAACTTGCTAATTAAGACTACTAACCCACTATTAAATTTACTAAAAATCACATAATTTATAATAAAATATCAAGTCATAAACTTTGAAACTTTAAAATTTTAAAAATCACCTAATAAATAAATTAGGCTTTAAAATGCTAAAAACTTAATAAATCGTTTAAAATGACACTTTCTTGACTTGAAATAAAATACCACATTTTACAAATCACCCAAATCTTCGTCGGTCACTTTTCCTTGAACTCGCATCGAATAATCGCCAGAAACATGAAACTCCAAAAAATATTTTAACGTGCATCAAATAAACATATAATAATTTAAAATAATGAAAATCATTAATCGTGCATTGCCAAAAAAATCATTTTAAAATTAAATAAATAATTTAGCAATTTAAATAAATGCATAAGTTTTACGTATACTGATTTTGAGCTCTACAATTCCTCCCCACTTAAATAAATTTCGTCCTCAAAATTAAATCTTACCAAAAAGTTCCGAGTAGCTATTCCTCATATCTGCCTCGGCCTCCCAAGTGGCCTCCTCCACTGATTGATTCAGCCACCGGACTTTGACCAACTTGGTCACTTTGTTCCGAAGTATCCGCTTCTGTATGTCTAGAATTTGGACAGGTCTTTCCTCATACGACAGATCTGGAGAAAGCTGCAACGGGTTCAAAACTCAAGACATGCGAAGGATTGGCCATGTACTTCCTCAACATAGAAACGTGGAATACATTGTGTAATCCCGACAGATTCGGCGGTAGAGCTACACGATAAGCAAGTGTCCCAACTCTGTCAAGAATTTCGAACGGTCCAATAAATCTCGGACTCAACTTGCCTCTCTTCCCAAATCTCATAACACCCTTCATAGGTGCTATCTTCACGAATATGTTATCTCCTACGACAAATTCGAGATCTCTCATCCTCTTATCAGCATAACTCTTTTGACGACTCTGAGCGGTCTTCATCTTGTCTCGGATCTTGACCACTACGTCTGCGGTCTGCTGAACAATCTCTGGGCCAAGTTCTGATATCTCACCGACTTCTTCCCAATGAATCGGTGATCTGAACTTCCTCCCATACAATACTTCGTAGGGAGCCATACTTATTGATGATTGAAAACTGTTGTTGTAGGTAAACTCCACTAGAGGTAGCTTCGATACCCATGTCTCATGAAAATCTATCACACAAGCTCGCAGCAAGTCTTCCAAAATCTGAATCACTTGCTCAGACTTGTCATCTGTCTGAAGGTAGAATGCCATACTGAATAACAATTTCGTCCCCATGGCTGCATGTAAGCTCCTCCAAAAAGACGATGTGAATCTCGAGTCCTTGTCGGACACAATCGAAACTGGGAACCCATGCAATCGAGCTATCTCTCTGATATAGAGCTCTGCATACTGAGCCATGGAGAAAGTCGTCTTCACTGGAAAGAAGTGTTCCGACTTAGTAAGTCGATCCACTATAACCCAAATGGCATTGGATCCTCTGACTAACCTCGGCAAACCAACAACAAAATCCATGGTGATATTCTCCCATTTTCACTCTGGGATAGGGAGCGGCTTAAGCATTCCTGCTCGCCTCTGATACTCTCCTTTCACGTGCTGACAAGTGGGACATTCAGATACAAATCAACGGATGTCAAGCTTCATACCTGGCCACCAATACAGCATCTGCAAATCCTTGTACATCTTGGTACCCCTTGGATGAACGGAATACGGAGATGCATGTGCCTATATCAAAATATCTTCTCTGATCGAATCAACACTGGGCACCCACATCCTACCTCTGTATTTCACAATACCATCATACACTGTATAGAGTCCACTGCCCTTGGCATCATCCTTTAGTCTCCATTTCTGTAACTGTTCATCTGAAGGTTAACCTCTACGGATTCGGTCTAGCAAGGAAGACTGGACTGTCAGATTAGACAGCTTAGGAGCTCTGCCCTTAGGATAAACTTCTAGGCCCAAACCTCTAAATCTCTTACTGAAGAGATCTCTGCACTGACAGTTGTGCTATGACTGCAAATTTTCTGCTCAAGGCATGTACAACAACATTAGCTTTCCCTGGATGGTAGCTAATTTCGCAATCGTAGTCTTTCACTAATTCCAACCACCGTCTTTGTCTTATATTCAGTTCTTTCTACGTGAAGAAATACTTGAGACTCTTGTGATCAGTGAATATCTGGCATTTCTCGCCGTACAAATAGTGTCTCCACATATTCAACACAAAGACAACGGCAGCTAACTCAAGATCATGATTCGGGTAGTTCTTCTCATGCACTTTCAACTGTCTGGAGGCATAAGCTATAACCCGATCGTGCTGCATCAATACTGCGCCTAAACCGAGCTTAGAAGCATCGGTGTATAGCACGAAATTGCCTTGCCCTGCTGGCATGGCTAACACTGGCGCTGTGATAAGAGCTTGTTTCAAGGTATCAAAGCTTTTCTTGCATTATTCACTCCATATAAATTTAAAATTCTTCTTAGTGAATGAAGTGAGTGGCACTGCAATCGAGGAAAATCCCTGAATAAATTTCCTGTAATAGCCTGCCAAGCCTAAGAAACTGCGAATCTCTGACGCATTATTCGTCTCAATCCATTCTTTAACTACTGTCACTTTAGCTGGATCAACCTCAATACCACTGCTAGATATTATATGACCCAAAATGCTTTTTTTTTTCCAACCAGAATTCACACTTGCTAAATTTTGCAAATAACTTGCGACTCTGCAAGACCTGCAAAACTGTACCCAAATGTTGACTGTGCTCCTCATGTCTTTTCGAGTAAATAAGAATCTCGTCAATAAATACTATGACGAATTGATCTAGGTAGGGCTGAAATACTCGATTCATCAAGTCCATAAAAAATTTTGGAGCATTCGCATCACTAAGAACTCGTAATGCCCATATCTAGTTCTGAAGGCTATCTTATGAACATCTGCATCTTTTACCTTCAGCTGATGATACCCAGATCGCAGATCTATCTTAGATAACACTGTGGCTCCCTGCAAATGATCGAACAAGTTCTCGATCCTCGGAAGTGGGCATTTGTTTTTGATCATTACCTTGTTCAGTTCTCGGTAATCGATACACAATCTCATGCTCCCATCTTTCTTCTTTATGAAGAGCATTGGTGCGTCCTATGTTGAGAAACTAGGGCGGATAAATTCTTTATCCAGGAGTTCCTGAATCTGCTGTTTGAGCTCTAACATCTCAGCTGGAGCTAAATGGTATGGTGCCTTAGAGATCGGCATTGAACATTGCATAAGGTCAATGGAAAACTCCACCTCTCTCTGGTGGAAGTCCTGTGATGTCATCAGGAAAAACGTCAGGAAAATCTCTGATTATTGATACATCAGATATCGATGGAATGGGAGCGTCAAGCGCTGAAACAATGCTGGCCAACAAAGCCTAACACCCCTTATGAATAAGTCTCCGTGCTTGCATGCAGGAGATCATGCGAGGGAAACTCCTCCATCTATCTGGCTCAAATAGAAACTGCTCTATGCCCAACGGTCTTACCAGCATTGACCTTTTATGAAAGTCAATCAGAACTCTGTTCTTCGTCAGCCAGTCCATTCTCAAAATGATATTAAATTCTGGCATCGGCAACACAATTATGTCGGCATACAATAGGTGGCCATGCAGTTCAAGATCAATTTCTCTAACCACGCTAGTAGCTGATAACTCTTCCCCTGATGAGACAGTCACTGAATAGTTCACGTCGAGTCCAATGGACTTGACATCCAGATGATTAGCGAACGTCTCCAAGATAAAAGTGTGTGTGGCCCCTGAATCTATCAAGGCCTTCATGACTGCTCTCTTTATGAAAATATTTCCTGAGAGACGTTAGCACAACACACCAAACTTATGTTCCAAAATACTAATCTTTCCCTCAAGCATTATATAAAATCTCTACACAAGTCACCAAAAATACTAACTAGCACACTAATAATCCCAACTCAAATTCGAAACATGCATAGCAAAAAAAAAAAAAAATAATATGGTGTTGAATTTTATAGGTTACCCGTCAGAAGAGTCGTATATGGGTTCTCCTCCTCAGCCTGCATGGCGAACGCTCCTCCCTGGGTAGGCTACCTCCATTGCGGGCGGTCCTTCAGCATATGATCATTGGCTCCGCACTTGAAGCATTTGCCAGAACCCCATAAACACTGGCCCATGTGTTGACGGTTGCACTTCGGAAACACTGGATACTCCGGCCTCTGAGGAGCCTTCTGTTGTGGAATAGGACCCTTGCCTATCGGCGGTTCCTGAAATGGCATCTTCCCTTGTTGTCCTTGGAACGGCCTCTTAAACTGAGGTCGCTGCTGCTGCTGAGGTGCTTGATAGGGTCTCTTGCCCTGCCTGTTGTTCTCAATGTCCCTCTGGTCCTTCTCCACCGCCAGGGCTCTCGACACGGCAATGGCATAGGTGGTAAGACCAGCAACTCTCACATCAAGGCACAAGATCGGCCGTAACCCGTCAATGAAGTGCCGCAGCTTCTCCCGGGCGTCATTAGCAATTGGGGGAACAAAGTGACACCCCCTGAAACATTTGCTATTCGTTTTCTTAAAACGTGCTAGAAATTTTTTTATCAAACCTCACATAGCATTCGGCCGAACCATAAAATATTTTTGACATCATTTTAAAATAAATCAACCACTATCAATTGAAAACCAAAGGAAAAAATTTAGCATAAAATTATCCAACATTTTACTCAACCTAAAAATAACATTAGAAAAGTATAGACCATACTATAACCTCTCAAACCACTCATAAATAAATCGTCGTATAATATCTTTAACATAATTTTAAAATCATAAATCATAACTAGTGCGAAAAACTAGCGTCGATCCTCGGGTTATGTGCACCTTCAGTCCAGCAAAGTCAACCATCAAGACCTCCATAACATTATTATCACAATCACCTGCATCAATCACACCTAGTGAGTCTAAAGACTCAACACACCATAATCTTGATAACAAGTAGTACATTTACAGATCACATACAATAGTGAAAAATACATGTACTTAAAATATCGTTTTCATGAAGATGCATAAACTTTGAACATAAACATTTTCATAAACTTTTCATAATCATTTTCATAAACCATTTCATAAACATTTTCGCAAACCTTTTCATATCATCCTCAACATATTCATATGAACATGCATAACATAAACCTCAACATTCTCTTTTTCCTCATTTCATGACATAAATCCTTTCATCATGATCATAAACATTTTTTTTCCTTTTTATTGAATTTAGATCGTTAATTATGACTTTCCTCAATCTCCAAAAAGTCGATGGATCCATCTACATGTAACCACAGTACTGGGCAGCGGGGACATCAGCGACGATCTCTCGTCAACTGAGCCTGGCCTATGCTATTCGAATGGAAATACGATCATCGGGCTCCCTCTGGGACCTTCTCCCAGAAATGGACTCTCTCTGGGACTTTTCCCTCACGACATCCCCATTCTTATCCTCGTATCCTTAATAGTCACAATTACTTCACTTTTTTCAACGTTTTACATTTTCATCACTTTATAAAAATCATGCATTTAATATACTTTTCTTTTTAAAAACAAGCATGCAACATATCTTTTAACATTATCGTTTCCTCATAAGCATCCATTAACATTTTAAAAGAAACCTTTTAACATATAAAAATCCATAAATATTTTAAATAAACTTTCCAACATCATACCCTTTAAAATAAGCATTTAAATCATAAACATTGTAACGTATTAAATCATACTCTTTTAAAATAACAATTTGACATAATAAATCATAAAAATTTAAAATCAATGTCATAAAAATTCATAAACATTTGAAATAATCATATTAGCATGTAAAACAACATTCAGGACACTGCCATGACGTTTACTAATTTTTAGATGTAAAATGATCGTTTTACCCCTAGACGTAAAATTTTACGTTTTTGACTTTTTCTTAATTCCATTGACTCTGACAAGTCCAAAATAATTATTTAAGCCTACATGAATTTTTCCATATTTTTATTTAGCTTAAATCGAGGTCTTTTAATTTAATATTTAAATAAGACGTATTACTGCGTTTTAATCCTGAATTAAACCAAACTTTCATATAAAATTCCCAAATTCAAAGCTTAGACTTTTAATAATTATCTAAGCTTAAATATAATTTTCCATAATTTTATAAAGCTTAAAACTAGGCGTCTCAATTAATTTGTTAATTAACATTTCATGCGGCGATAAAATCTCGGATAAATCCAAAACTCGTTATTTTGATCCCAAATTTTAAACACATCATTTTTATTATTTATTCTACCATTCCAAGTCAAGAGCCACCCCCGTGGACTCATGGATTCAATTTTTGTTCTTGAAATCTTGAAATTGACACCTTAACGAACACACCTAGCCATCTCCTAATTTACTCGAGCCACGCCCTAGCCACCTTGAGTTAAAACATAGCCAACCCCTATAGGGACCCTCATGACAAAGCCCAGCCCATAAAACAAGCCCCGGCCCGACCAAAACACTTCTGTCCCTCAACCCAATTGCATGCATGTGCATGTACGTTAGTGTCACTACAAGAAAAATGATTTTTCGCAGCACGTCATCAACGGCGTGCATTAAAAGCACGCTGCAAATATTACTTTTAACGGCGTGCACTCATATGTGCGCTGTTGATATTATTGCAGTTGACAGTATTAACGGCGTGCATTAAACGCACGCTGCGGATAAGTAGTATCTGCAGCGTGCTTTTAAAGCACGCTGCGGATAAGTAGTATCTGCAGCGTGCGTTTATGTTTCCCGTTAAAAAATTATATAAACAACAGCGTGCATGTAAATGTGCGCCGTTAATATTTAGCGACGGTTTTTTGAAAACCGACGCAATATTTATATTAGCGACGTTTTTAAAGAAACCGTCGCTATATTAGCGACGGTGAAAGTAAAATCGTCGCTAATGTTAGCGACGGTGAAATACAACCGTCGCAAAATTCAAATTAGCGACGGTTATAATATAACCGTCTCTAATAGCGACGGTATAAGTACGTCGCTATTAGCGACGACGGTAAAAACAAAACCGTCGCAAATTGTCTTTAAATATCACCAGTTGAACCATTTCTTACCACACCACTTAAAAATACTTAAAAAAAAATTTTTGTAAATTTTTAAGCGTTAATTAAAGATGAATATTGTACGTTTTTTTAAGATTTATTAAATTGTGAACGTAATTTTTTTTATTGTAATATCAAGATTAGCGACGGATTTGGCATAAACCGTCGCTAAAATTAGCGACAGTTATTTTAATTTCGTCGCTATATTTGAAACACCGTCGCAATGCAGCGACGGTATTTTAAAATATCCCGTGGAATTTGAAAACTGTCGCTAATATTAGTGACGGAATGTTAAAACCGTCGCTAATTAGCGACGATTGTGCTATGACTATCAACAGCGTGCGTAGGCGCGCCTCGAATAATAATGTTAACGGCGTGCCTACACACGCTGCGGATAAATGTATTAACGATAATCTTGAACTTTCAACAGCTTGCAACTTTGCAGCGCGCAATGTGCGCCGCGAAAAGCGAATTTGCGCGCTACGAAAAGCCATTTTTGTTGTAGTGTGTCCTAGGTGTATTAGGTTTCCTTGTCAACTAGGACACTTCCAACCCTTAACCACTTGACACCTCACGACACTAACCCTTCCTGGACCACGCCAAGACCAAGCCCAGACCAAGCCAGCCCCAAAAATCCAGCAGCAAAGCTCTTGAACCAGTGGCAGCAACCATCGCGTTCCCTTGCTGCCACAACTCACGTTTTTTGCTGCTATGGCCCCAACCACCGAGCCAACCCTTAAACCATCCCCTCAAGCACCTTCATAGGACCCTAAAGACCTAACCTAGCCCACCCCATAGCCCCCTGGCCGAGCCTTTCCTCCCTGCACAAGCAGCAACACCCTGCGCAAGATTTCCCTTGGGCTCTCGGGTGGAGTCCTTGTTGGCAAGGACTCCTCCTAGCCCCTAGGACTCTTTCCTGGACCCCTCACAGACCCTAGCCAAGCCCTGGTCCCAACCAAAGCCTAGCCAAGCCTTCAAGCCCTCAAAACCGTGCCCTTACATACCCTTTGACAGATTTGTGGTTCAAGCTTTGTTTACCCTGATTTGCAACGTTTCGGTTGTGTTATAAGAATCTATATTTCATGTAAAACCATCCTTGATCATGTCCTAATCATGGCAGCCCCTTCTAACACATAAAAACATATTTTTGGAACCAAAAAGCAATGATTTAGAACACCTATATGCATGGCTACGAAATTTAAAGGTCGTATGACTTGTTTTCATGCAAATTCAAACATAAATATATAATATGGTGTGATGATGAGTAAAAAGAAAATATGGCATGCCTTTGCGTATTATACGCACGAAAACGTTGGCGATTAAAGAACGTCGACGACGAGACGATGACTTGATTTTTCCCTTGAATTTTCAAAAGTTCCCTTGATGAATATGATGTGTGTGTGTCGTGTGACATGAGGGAAGAGTTTGAATTGCTTGGGGAAAGTGGGTGTGAGTTTTCCATGCTTTATGGGGTAGATTAGCACTTTAAATAGTTAAGTAACTCACTAATCAAAGCCTTGGCCCATTAACAAAGTTAATTAGGCTCAATAGCCCATTAGCGCTTAATTAAAAATATTAAAATAATTTTGTTTAATAAATTTGTAAATTTATTAGCCGGGTTGTCAAAACATTCATATTTTCGTTGAAAATCCAACACAGATAAAATTTGCGTCCCGCGTATAAAATCACCTCAATACCCCTTATTTTCAAAAAAATAAGAAAAAGCATCATCTTTATTTTAATTAATTAAAAACAATCAACCAATAAAAATATTTTCTATTTTTCAGCTCTCGGTTTCCGTTCCACGATCGCAACTCGAATAACCTTTAAAAATACATTTTAATGTAATCATGTAGAAAAATATATTTTAAACATGTCAAAATGCACCACATAATTAATTTATGCAATTAAAACATTTAAATAAATTACAAGAGAATTTAATAATTGCATGCATGTGGTTTACGTGGACTTTCAAATTTTCAGGGCGTTACACCCCATCTAAAACTTCCTGACAAACTTTGCGACGCTGATGTCTCCCTGTCGTAAAGTCATAAACTCCCTAGTCAGGTGGGAGCGTACTTCTTCAGTGAAGTACTTGGGGTAGAAGACCTCCTTGAAACCATCCCAAGCCAGTGTTTGCAAATTAACCGACACAGATGCGCTCTCCCACCACAGTCTGGCGTCTCCTGTTAGCAGGAAAGTGGCACACCTAACTCTGTCTGTATCCTGCAGCTCCATGAAAGCGAAAATCACCTCGATGGACTTAATCCATCCCTTAGCTACCATCGGGTCAGTAGTCCCCGAGAACTCTTTTGGGTCCATCCTCCTGGACCGCTCTTAAACACCCTCTGGTCTGGGCCTCTCACATGTATCTACGGCAGCGTTGTTCCCCGCAAACTGTGCGAAGAATTGAGTCATCCCTGCAAACATCTGAGCTTGCATATCTGGCGGTGGACGAGGAGGAGTGGCCTCTCCCCATCCTGAGCTTCTCCATTCTCATACCTTGCTCCACGGGGAACCATATGTCTAGGAGGCATACTGTTCCATTATTTACCCAACACGTAAACCCAACATGCATGAACATAATATCTATATCATAAGATGCACGTAATTCGAGCCTAAAACATGCACATGCTGAAATCATCACTTGAAGCTTACTACATGAAAGAATTTAAAACGTTAAAACTTACAGACTTGAGGTGTGACTTCGTTAGCTTCTCTCAACTGGCAGTAGGCATAACCCTTTACAAGAACACCGCTCTGATA
>NC_133312.1:14484236-14518646 GCF_012295235.1 Primulina huaijiensis
TATCCGTACCATACATAATCGTAAACCGGTCGTAAGTCACCAGGTTAAGCAATCCCATAAGCGTAAGGTGGCCACAAGACATATTGCATATATCTCAAAAATAAACATTTTCTATTTTTATGCATGCAATATAATTATTATCCTGTTTTAATTTACCAATTGAGTTGGATCGTTTCCAGGCTCTCTGCGACCTAATTCTAACACGAGACACATGCAAATAATCTTAACTTGACCAACACTTCATAATCGAACTAAAAACGAGACAATTACGCCCAACAAACTTAGTATCTAACCATGACTCCATACCAACCCGAACCAACATCAAACCATCGTTTAGTCATGATTAAAATACACCTAAAATACTGGAAAACATAACCCTAGGGCTGTAATACACGAAAAATAAGAATGGAGGCCAAAAACCGTGAAACGCTCTTTCGAAAGTCACTTTGGCACATTGCACCGTAAATTCTCGTACGACCTCTAAACTTAACCAAATCACAAACGGCCAAAAACATGACCTTCCTAACTCATTGAGGTACTGTCCAGTCCAAGGCCATAGGCTAAAAACCAACCAAGAACTCGAAACAGTCCTCTGAACCAAAGCTCAAAGCTGCTGTCCAGAAAATGCAGCAGCGGCTGCTGTGATTCCTTGGCTTCGTTTTCAAGGCTTTGGCCATTGGGGGCTTGAACCAGCTCAGGCCATGGCTAAGGGCTAAAAGCAAACCACAATCCAAGCAACCACCCAAAACAATCTAAAGCTTCACCCGAGAACACATATGCTGTACCGTGGAGAGTGTTGCTTGTTCTTGCTGTCATGTATCATTCCAGTGGCCATATGATCAACCATGGCATGATCTAAACATCGTGAGGTATTGTGTTAACCATGGCTAAGGGCTAGAAGCCAACCAAGATCCACCCAAAAACCTAGGACAACACAAAGCTCAAACCGAGAACACAAGAAAATTCTGTACCATGCGATTGTTTGGATCGCTTGCTGTCAAATGAAGGATCCAATGGTTATGAGGTTAACCATGGTCCATGTTAAACATGCTAAGGTGTTATATGAGTCATGGCTAAGAGCTAAAAGCCAACCACAACCCACCTAACACCCAAAAATCGAAACTCAACACACTCAACAATACCAGAATTTTAAAACCGAAGGGGCGCTGTTCTTTGTTTGTTTTAAAAATCGATGGGTACATGAACCAAGCCATGAAAGGGCTCTTGGTCACGACCTAGACATGTCAAGGAGGGATTCTAACCATGGTTACAGGCCCAAAAGCCAACCAAGATTCGAACCTCCCTGTACAAACCGAAAACCAGAATTTTGAGACACAAAATGCACCATGGACGAGTTGCTGTCCATTCGTGTTGCTGGGGGGGGGGGGCAAGGGCTTTAACAAACGGACTAACACCTTCCTAGCACACCCTATATCATGTCTATAAGCAGCCTTGAGCCCCTGGATATCGAGCCAACCCTGAAACCACAAAAACATCAAAATCGTGAGGTGCACAAGTGAAGAGTCGAAAAATCTGCACAATGTTTTTCGAAAGTTCTTGACATGATTTCGGTTTTGTCATAGATCAAGCACATGTAATGGTTTAAAAATAGATATATAACTTGATTGAAGAGCAAAGAAATAATATAGACATGCCTTAAGTTGTTTTTACAATAAACAACACAATACGTCGGATCGGGAGACACGGCAACGGAAATGAAGACACCTTGCTATTGTTGTTGTCTTGGCCAAGAATGGGAGCTGCCAAATCTCCTAATTTTCGTGCTAGGGAGAATGAAGAAGGTGGTGAAGGGTTGTGGTCAAATAAGGTGGTGCATGGGGGAGTAAATGATGCCAAGTTGGGAGGGAGGGGGGAACATGCATGATGAATGGGTGGCCTTTGTTTTCTTGTTGGGGAAGTTAAATGGTGTCAAGTTGGGATTGTGTGGAGTAGAGATGACCGAGACTTGTCTTCCCAAATTGGTGTAGGATTTGTTTAAGTTTTGCTAAGTAGAATCCTATGTTAGATAAGCTTGATTAAAAGGTTAATTAAGCATAATCTTGATGAATTAAGAAGCCTACAATTAAATTGGTGATTAATTAATTAAAGTAGACTTAAATCCACTTGATTTCATTAAAATAAATTATTTCTTAGCTTGGAATAAATTTAGGAATATTTTTGGATCATAAAATTCATCTCCGATTTCCTATCTCCGGTCCGGTCTCGCGTATATATCTAAAAAGCTAAAATTTGAAATACGCGATTTAAAAATCCTTAAAAATTACGTAAATGATTTAAATGCAATTAAATCAACAATTTCTTAAAATAATAACCATTTAAAATTAAATAATAAAAATTATGCACATATATACGCATATTGGTTTTTCGGGTACTACANTCTTAATAATGATCACTTAAATTTAGAGACCTTACCCGGAACGCTTACATTAAAACAATTTATTCAAGAATAAACTTTAATTAAACATAATCAGAGCCAAAACTGATAAAACTAATGAAATTGAAACCCAAATATCTCCTTTACACCAGTGGTATCACCTAAATAAGTATGATACAACTATAACGAGTAAGTCTAAAAATCAAAATAAACAAAAAGATAAACTCCTGCAATAACTCCCTCGTAGGAAACTGATCTCTATTGGCCGCCGCCAGCATCTCATAGCCCGTCCAACCTGAGATCTGTCCCGTGGAAATAGTGTGTCCAAGATTAAAGCGAGGGCATTCGCAACAAATCTCCCAATACGTTATGCATTACTATTCAAACCTATATGTGCATGCATGAACTGGTGATCAGGGATCAAAACTGGAAAATCTGCTCAGTCTGAATCTAGGCACATGAGTGTGCACACATTGTTTCGTCAATCCATTTGTGCCTCACACACTCAAAATGATCTTTGATTTAGGATGTCCTGGGTGATATTATCGTTCAAACCGATCCGTAGATCCAGTTGGTGCCTCATAAATACCCGATCATCCAAGAAAGAAGGTTGAGCGACCCAAAGAGATCTTGTAAAAGGTGTAAAAAGATAAACCATGTGTAAGGTTCAAAAATAAAATGACATAATCCAACTGCATGCAAATCTAGGAGAAATGGAAAATAGCTAATTAAATATTTTTAATTGCATAAATTGAATATGAGGTGCATGGTTGCATGTATAAAATGTACTGTCTACATGGAACTGTGTTTTTAAAAGTTATTCGAAATGCGATCGAGGAACGGAGACCGAGGGCTGAAAAAAGAGAAAATATTTTTATTAAATAATTGTTTTTAATTATTTAAAATAAGGTTGATGCTTTATGATATTTTTAAGAATAATGAGTTTTGAGGTGATTTAATACACCGAGTCGTAATTTTTAACGGTATTCGATTTTCGACGAAAATATGAACTTTTTGATAACTCGGCTAATATTTTCACGAACTTTCCTAAACGAAATATTTTAATTATGCACTAATGGGCTTATTGGGCCTATTGCATTATGCTAATGGGCCTAGGATTGCACTAGGAGTTTAAAACAAATAAATAAGCCTAAACTCTACCCCAAAACCCTTACCAAACTCACGCCCCATCCCCTCTCAATTGCAAGGATTCTCCCCTCCCATCAAAACACACGCACACACGAGTAATTCAGCAAGGGAAGCACGGTTTTTGCAAGGAAAAATCAGCCTAGGTTCTACGTCGCCGTTCCTTGAATCGCCACAACGTTTTCGTGCGTAATATACGCAAAAGCACGCCATAAATCTCATTTTTCTCATCTATCACACCCTATTATTGTTTTGAATTACGTTTGCATGAAAAACATGATTCCCTTGTGAATATTTTCCTTTTTATGCTTGTGGTGTTATTAAAGTATGATTTCATGTTCCAAAAACGTATGTTATTATTGCATGAAGGGGCTGCCATGTTAGGAGATCATGTACGGATGTTTTTACACGAGTTTAAGGGCCATATGATGCATGGTTAAAGGCTGCACACGATTGGAATAGGGCTTGAACAGAAATTTCATGTTATGGTGTACTAGGGTTCGGCTAAGGGGAACCACGGCTTGCGGCTCAACTAGGGCTGGACTAGGGCTTGTGGACGTGGTTGAGTGTGAGGAAGAGTCCTAGCACGGCTAGGACATCAGGCACATCGGATAAGGGGGAGTCCTAGCGAGTTAGGGCACTTCCCATGCGGTCCCGCGACAGCAGTTGTGTGAAGGAGTCATGGCTTGGCCAAGGAGTCCAGGCTAGGTCTTAAGGTGGTCTAGTGAGGGGCTCGAGGGTCTGGGCTCGAGTGGTGGCTTGGGTGAGGAGTCCTCGTCGAGTTGGAGTCTTGCATGCATATGATGGTCGCGGCTCGTGTTGGTGCGTGCAGCGTGGGCTAGGGGCTTGTCTATCGAGTCAGGTCTGATCAGTAGGGTCCCTAGGTGGTCTTGTCATGGGTTGGCTCAAGGTGGCTCAGGTGTGGTTCGAGAAAAATGAGAGATGGTTTGAAAGGTTAAGCTAGGGTTCGGTTTCCAAGTTTGAAGGGCAAAAGGGTCGAACCATGGTTCACGGGGTCGAATCATGGTTCACGAGGGTAATTTAGGTATAAAAATTCTATGTTTAAAATTTGAGAATTTAATATGAAAGTTTGAATTAATTCGAGAATTAAACGCTATACGAATTAATAATTATGAAATTAAATCAAAAGCCTCGAATTTAAGCTAAATAAAAATACAATAAATTTACTTTAAGCTTAAATAATTATTTGGGATGGTCTAGAGTCAATAAAAGCAAAAAAAATAAAAATCGAGAAATTATATGTCTAGGATAAAACGGTCATTTTACACTAAAAAAATTTATAAAGTGATGAAAATATGAAATGTTGAAGGAAGTGAAGTAATTGTGACTAATACGATGATACGATGATTATGATGATACGATGGTATGTAAGGCCAATACTTAGTTGACGGGTGAGAGTGTCGCTGATGTCCCCGTCGCCCAGTACTGTGGTTATACGTAGATGGATTCATCGACCTTCAGCTAATACGAATGATTGACCTAATTTAGTTGTGGTGATGAGAATCAAAACCAGTAGGTGACATATTAGCAGACGCAGAACGAAGCTTAACCGAAACCAGAAGCAGAAGCAGAAGCAGAAGCGTAAAGTAATCTATAGCGTAACGAAAAACAGAAGAAGTACTTAACGATGTTTGATCGTTACAAGTCTTAAATGTTTCCGTTACTTTACATAGTACTAGTATTAATTACACCTTTTAATGCTGTACGAAGTCATTTAATACGTCTTACTTGTTTTGGTATAAAACAAAGACAGATTATTCTGAAGCTTTCTGCAGGAATCTCTTTCGGTAATAAAGTTGATTCACTAAGAAGTCAAAGAAGTCGTTTTGTTTATAGACGTTGGAATCAAGACTTCTATATATATACAAAAACGACGACGATAATATTTTACAACAAAGAAAACATTTTCTATCATACAAAAGTCGATTTGAGCACTCAGAACTAATTATTATCTTCAAACTCAATATACAGAAAAACAGCACACGCTTTATAGCATTTATCCGATCTTTTGTGATATTCTTGTGCTGCTGTTTCTCACTCTCTTAAACAAGCTATTCACGTTACTATATCTTTCTGAGAAGAGTCTGTAATTTTAGAAAATAGTCTTTTCCAAAACCTTACTGTATTACTTGTGTAGTATTGTGAAACTGAGAGTTTCAGTAGGCAAATGATAAGTCCTGCTGAAGTGGGTGTGTACAAGAGTTGTGCTGTAAAAACCAAAGTCTTTTAGTGATACCTTCTGGAAACAGAAGAAGGGGAGACGTAGAAGATTTTATCTTCGAACTTCCAGAAACAACTACTGTCTACTTTTTTTATTACTTTCACCCAATTCCATCAGATCGTTTCCGCATTTATTGTGATCTGCTGGAAATTTATTCGAACAAGATAAGATGTAATCTCTAACAGGATTTTAGCATATTCACAGAAACATAAAAGAAAAAGAAAGAGTTTATTCACCCCCCCTTCTAAACTCTATATCGATCCCCAACAAGTGGTATCAGAGCAAGCTATTGTTGTTTTGAAAGTTTACAATAGATATGGCACATTTCAATAAAGTTCCTATGTTCTCAAAAGAATATTTTGATGACAGGAAGATCAGGATTCAAGTCATCTTGCAGCCCAAGACGATGACATGTGGTTTGTCATCACAGATGGTCCTTTGAAGATTTTAAAGCCTAATACAGCTATTGGTGTTACTGACGGTGCTCCTCAAATGGTTGAGAAGCAAAGAAGTGAATGGACAAGTGAGGACAAGAAGAAAGCGAATCTAGACAATGTTGCTAAGGACAGTCTCTGCAAAACACTTGACAAAAATACCTTCAACAAAATAAAAATGTGTCATAAGGCAAAAGAAATTTGGGAGAAGCTCATTCAAATCTGTTAAGAAAATGAGCATACGAAGGAGAACAAGCTATCTATGGCAATGAAAATATTTGAAAATCTCAAAATGAAGGCTGGAGAACCTCTAAGCGAGTTTGATGAAAGATTCAACAGCTTAATTAATGAACTGGCAGCTCTGGGAAAGGAGCTCGGCAATAGAGAAGTGGCACTCAAAGTTATGAAAGCCCTACCCAGAGAATGAGATGTTAAAACTATGGCTATGAGAGTTTCAAAAGATCTAAACAAATTGGAGCAACATAACTTGTTTGCTGACTTAAAAGCTTATGAGTTTGAACTGTAAGTAAGGAGTGGTGAAGAGCCCTCGTCAAATCCACCTACGAAGGCTCTTGCAGCTACTGCTGCTACTGAAAGTACATCTAACAAGACTACTGAACAAATCAGCAATGATGCAATCACTACAAAAAATTTCCTAATCAACAACACACATACGACAACGATTTTCACTAAAACCGTTGTTAAAAACGGTTTTGCTAAAATTGTCGCTACTTTCAAAATTGCAACGGTTTTGCTTAAAACTGAGCGACAGTTTATAATCTGTAGCTAAATTTAGCAACTGTTTAAAGTAAAACCGTCGTATTTTTTAAATTAACAACGGTTTTAGCTCAACAGTCGCTAAATATAGCGACAATTATAAGCAAAACCGTCGCAAAATTTAAACATGCGACAGTTTTGAAAATACCGTCGCTATTAGCAACGACGGTTTTACCAGTAACCGTCGCAAACTATGTATAAATAGCTGCATTTTCGATCCATTTTCTTCCACTCCACTTCACAACATTTTAAATTTTTCTCTCTCACATAATTTTACTACTTTACAACACTTAAAATTTTTATCGCTTATACGATTTTAGTTTCGATTTAGGGTAAATTTTTTTGCTTTAATTTTTGGTAAATTTTTAAGTGTTAGTTAAGATCAGAAATATTGTTAGCATAGTAAGATTGTAAGTTTTTTTAGATTTATTAAATTATTAAAATAATTTTTTTTTATTTTAATGAAAATATTAGCGAAGAAAATCATGAAAAAACTGTCGCTAAAATTAGCGACAGACTTTAAGGCAAATCGTAGCTAAATCGTCGCTAATTAGCGACAATTTTGCATAAATCCGTCGTTAATTTTATTTTCCACGGTTTTCAAAAACCGTCGCAAATTGTAGCGACAACAACGGTGAAAAATCGTTGTCTTTGAGCGAACCCTTTTACAACAGGGGCTTTGACAACGGTTTTTCAGGACATACGACAACAGTTTTTCACCGTTGTGTTTAGGCTTTTCTTTTGTAGTGAATGTCCTTGTTCGCAAGGAAATTTTCAAGATTCATGAAGAAGAATCACAGAGAATATCAGAATCCGAACCGTAACTTCAAAAAGGAATCACCATCTGGTGATATGACATGTTTCAATTGTGGAAAAATTGGGCACTTCATTGCAGACTGTCCAAAGCCTAAGAAGGATGACAAGAAGAAGAAAGAGTACAAGCGAAATGACAAGAAGTCCAGAAGAGACCGAAAAGCAATGATCGCTGAAGAAAGAAAATACAAGTGGGCGGATTCTAGCTCTGAGTTTTCTGACTCAGATAGCCATTCAAGCAACAGTGATGAAGAGGAAATCAAATGTCTCATGGAAAACACTGAATCAACCTCGACATTTGGAAAGGTATTTGATTTTGACTCAGATGAATTCACACGAGATGATTTAGTTAAAGCACTGCATGACATGGTAGAAGAGTACTCAAAACTTTCTCAGTCATTCGAGCAAGTTAAAATTGAAAATCAAAACTTATAAGATCAAATCAGTAAGTTTACTTGCTTGTTAGAAAACAGCTGCAATAATCTAAAAGTTGAGATAAGTAGATTGAAAACTGAGAATGACAGAATAAATGCAGATTATCAGACGATGTTGTCTGAAAATCAGAAGCTATCGGTACTAGTAAATGCATGGAACAAGTTTTTTGTTTCATTGGAGAAGATGCAAGAATTACACAAACCATTATGGTCGGGGTTATGTTGAACCTAAGAGTAGAGTCCACTAGAGTGCTGGATCCAGTAGAGGATTCAACTTAGGAGGACAACCCTCTATGAAGGTTAAAAACTACCAGTACTATAATTGTAGACCGGTTCAGAAGAGATACAGACTAGACGATAAGAACAGAAGGGAAGAACAACATCCTAGAATGAATCGTGTTAGAAAAAACAGACCTTCTGTTGCACGCACCTCTGGGGATACCCGAAGTACAAGGTTTCCTAGAATTGTACAAATGTGGGTTTGTTAGGATCAGTCAATTGGTTGAGATGTTTTTAGGAGAGGGGGTTGAATAAACACTCACGATTTTATAATCTTTTCGAAAGAAGTGTCAGTTTTGTGACAAACTGAAACTAAGAATCTCGTCAGTCAATGACAATCAGTTAACTGATAACAGTTGCGGAAATAAACTGTGAGACCCCGAGAATAAAATAGTATTGATGGCATTTTTGTAAATAAGTTGAAAAATATTCGATTTATTTTGATGGCATTTTTGTAAATAAGTTGAAAAATAATGAATTAATTTTAAGGGCAAAATGGTAATTAGTGACATATCTTGCTCATATGAAATCCAAATGATTTGATATTTGGATATAACATAGAAAACTTAAAGATATAGAAGTTTCATGTTTCGAGTTTTGGAAAATTGGATTGTTTGACTGGTCCAAATTAGATTATTTTATTAATATAATAATAATATAATATAATATAATATTAAAAAAAATTAAAACAATTAAAAAAAAGGATAAATGCAAACTTCTGTGAATTGATTCAATTCATTCACCGAAAGTTTGAACAGAGAGGCGAGAGGAATAGAGTTGTTGATTTTCTTTTCGATCGTGCGACTTATCGATTTATCCAATCGACGAACCGACTTCAGTTCTGGGATCGTTGACACGAGGTCTTCGATTTAAGGTATAAATTTTATATTTTTGGTGATGTTTGAAATTCGTCGATTTTTGGAATAAATCCGATAAATTGTTAAATCATACATAAATTAACGATTGTTTAATAGTGTATGATTTTAACGAAGAAGAAATGATTATAGTGATGTTATTTTAATTATTCCTAATTTATTACAATTAGAGAATTTTAATCGTTGGATTGAGATTGAAGAATTATTTGTCAGTTATTATTAATTCTGATAAATATATGTGGTATAATAACCGACAGTAAACTAAGTTTTGA
Source organism: Primulina huaijiensis (assembly GCF_012295235.1). Taxonomy (NCBI): domain Eukaryota; kingdom Viridiplantae; phylum Streptophyta; class Magnoliopsida; order Lamiales; family Gesneriaceae; genus Primulina; species Primulina huaijiensis. Next base: position 14,493,904 of record NC_133312.1, read on the forward strand.
AGTCGGAATTGAATTATGCTATGATTTGAATTTGATATGAATTTTTGAAGTTTCAAAAGATATTTAAAACTTATATTGTTGACTTTGAATGAGGTTATTGATTGAAATGAATATGTTATTGATGTAGATATATTATTATACTGATATCTTCAAGCTACATCGATTGGAACGAAGAATTGAGGTATGTTGCGACCGAGTAACATACGACAGGTATCTGTATTATATGATATATGTTTGATTGATTGGATTGAGTTACATGTCTATATGCCTTATTTTTTGAGTTGATGTGGCATACATGACATGCACGTTGAGCTATGATCCTTGGATACCCTGATATGATTTGATTTGATTCTGGGGTTTGTGAACACAATGCTATGTTTGGTATTACATGACCCTTAAAGCATAGTCATTTGTGGCCCCGATGATTGATTGAGATTTGGGATTTGATGGCGCTTTGTCGACCCTATCATACGATTATCCCTGATTGAGGCCAGTGTGCCAGCTCGAGCATTGATTTGATAGCGATTCGATTGATTTTGAGATATGCTCATTGAATGGGCATTTGACCTGATACCTCCATGACATACATTCATTGCATATCATATATCATTGTTTAGATATCTATGGTATATATTGTGGTTGCTTCAGACTGAGCTTTGCTCACCACAGATGGGGCTGTTGTTGTCTTTGTATGTGGACAATGACAGGTACTCCAGGATATCAGGAGACCGGAGATGGTACTTCTGGAGGAAGTCACAGTTTGAGTTGAGGTTTCGTGGTCTTTCCCAGTATATATGTTATGTATCTATTTACCGGGGTATGTCCCGAGGATATGATTTGTTGTTGTATGAGTTGTATTAATTATGTGTGGGCATGTTTTATGATGTGAGATGAAATACTATTTTTTGTATTCAAAGAGCATATTTTAGGCTCATTGTAAAGAAATTTTAAACTCGTTTTACGCTGTTATTAACTAACCCTAATCAAATTACATTGTAATAACGATTAGGAGCTAAGGGCCCCACACGGAGTGGTATCAGAGCATAGCTGGGAATGCTCGATTGAGTCTTGTGTACACTTGAATAGGCACAAATGAATTGTGCGTTTGTGTTTGAATTATTTGTATTACTTGCTCTTACTTGATTTGATTTGAGTAAGTATCTGATGAGATTGATGATATGAGATGGTGATGATGCGAAATTGATATGAAATGTGATATTATTTTTTTGATTTGTATATGGATCCCACAAATGAAACTGCGAGTGGTAGTACTGAAAGAATGGTTGGACAATTCGAAGGGTTGTCCATAGATGTAGTAATGGCTCGATTCCAGGATCTGAAACACCGAGGTTCTTTGGCACTGAGAGTGCAGAAAGAGCGGAGGCTTGGTTGAAGGATATCGAGCATCTGTTTAATATTGTTGAATACTCTAAGGGTCGGCGAATGAAGCTTACTTTTTATCAATTGAAAGACCGAGCAAAATCTTGGTGGGAAGCCGCTGAGATTGGATTGAAAGAGGCCGGGATAGAAGTCACATGGGATGTAAATGCCTCTAAATACGTACTTAAAAATTAGCGGAAAATTTAAAATTTTTCTTTTTAATTAATTAAAATGCCTCATTCATAAATAAATAACTGATAAAAGTTTAACCATTCAAAATAGCAGCGGAAGTAAATGTTTGTTTGCAAGATAATAATTTAAAACAATTCAACTACGAAGAAATTTGTTTGAGTCAAAATAGTAAATGCTAAAAACATGAGGTCCTCGGGTTCCACTACTGCCGACCCAAGCTAGCTCACTGGTCTCCGCCCTCGGTCCCTGCATCATCGGTACCTACAACAATCAAGTCTAGTGAGTTTAAAGACTCACCATGCATATATCGTAAATAAATAATAAAATTGCATGCAAGGGAAAATATCATGTCGTGAGGCATAACGTAAAATATCGTGTCATGATTAATTATAATACGTGCATAACTGAACTGAAAATCATAGTGAAAATGTTTGCTCCTTGGAGCCCTGTAATGAAATAACTTGTAATAATTTTCTTGGTGAGATTATGATCCACGCAAGTGGCCCTTGAACTGAACGGTAACTAACGACCGGGTGAAGTAATAATCCCATGACCGGTAACTGACGACCGGGTGAAGTAATAATCCAATGACCGGTAACTGGCGACCGGGTGAAGTAATAATCCCATGATAGTAAAGTGGCCACAAGCAATATCTCATAAATCTAAAAAAAAATGAATATTTTGCACGTTATATAAATAAATAACATCATTAAGTATGAACAATTTCGATCTTCTTGCATTAAAATCATGTATTTACGATATTTAAAAATACCTATATGGCTTGATTGAAGAGTGAAAGAAGATATAAACATGCCTTGGTTTGTTTTGACAGAAAACAAACGAAATAACGACGCGGCGCGGCGGAGACGGAGTGCTCTTCACTTTCTTACTTTTTCTCTCTTAATTCCTTTAAACCAAGCATGCACCATAATTATTATAATAGCGAAAAAAAATCGTAAACATGATGCATAATCATTTAAAATATCATAAATTTGTGCTCAGGGCGCTGACTTGACAAAAATTTCACTCTGGGTGCAAAATGACCATTTTGCCCCTGGAAACCCAAAAATTATCGTTTCACACCTGGACCTCTAAAATTGACCCAAAGGTTACCAAACTCCTTAAAATGTCCCGAAACATTTTTAAAAGCATTCTTAGACGTAAACTCGAGCCCAATACACAACTTAACCGATTTGTTTTAAAACTTGGACCGGAGTCTCGATTTTAACCCGAATCAAACCGAAACTAAACCGAAATCTTCCCAACTTTTTATCATATTTTTAAAAACACTTAAAAGACACTAAAAACTCTAAAAGCAGATCCAAAAATTTCGGCTGGAAGATCCCACAAAAAAACAAACTCTAAGCCCACACTATGCCATCAACTCATTACAACACATGTCCCCCCCAACTCATCACCCTTCGGTCCTCTCTCAACCCACCACCTATCCAACCTCTAAGCCCCACTATTAAGAACCTAATGACCCCTTCTAAATAGATCCAACCGATACTTAAGGCTGCAGCACCCGCCACAAGCAGAAATTGGCCGGAAGCTATCCTCAACCAGACATCCGTGACTCAATCCTAACATCTTTCTAGACTTTAAAAGGTCTGAAACATATCTTAGTTCAAGCCCATGCATAGCCATCCCTACCCCTTTCACTCGATGAACTCAAACCCGAAGCAACTCTTAGCAACACCTCACGGTTTCTAGCTTACCGACCACCATCTCACTTCTTCTTATTGACAGCAATTCTCTCGCTGAAAGAGACCCTTCAGTAACATCACTCGACAGCCCCTTTGCAACCATGATCAAAGAAACGTGAGGAATTCACAAGTGGAACAATAAAACATATGCATACTACCACCGATGAACAAACGAGCATGGATCGAAACATATACATGATTTTACGTATGCTACACACATATTATCAGCGTATATGATGCATAAAAAAAAAAAAAAACAAGCATGCCTTAGATGTTTGGAGAGCAAGAACGAAGCGAAGGAACTCGGGAGAAGTTTTTCTTTTGCAAACCAAGAGAGGATCGAACCCTTCAGCTGCTGAGTTCTGAAACCGAAGATAATGAATTATGAATGAGGGTGTCGGCTGTTGAAGGAGGGTGATAATGGGTGTAGGGTCAAATAGGAATTATTTAAAATAGTTAACAATTAGGTTAATGAGTCCTTATTTTAAATTAAAAGGAATTAAAAGAATTTAAGTCCAATAAACTTAAAAATATGTCCATTAAATCCAAGCACACTCCCGAAAAATATTTCGTATTAAAAATATTTTTGAAAATATTAGCCGAACCTTCAAAAAGTTCCCCGATTCGCTAAAATTTGCGTACCGTTAAAAATTAAAACCTTGCGGGTAAAAATATACAATAAATCTCAATTCTTGAAAAATACCTTTAAAACATCTTATATTAATTAATAAAAAGTAATCGTGTAATTAAAATAATTTTCTTGAAAATTTCCCGTCTCCGCTCCTCGTTCCTAGCGCGAAATAAAACTTAAAAATCATAGTGCATGAATGTTTAAAATTTCATGAATTAAATCCTATTATGCAATAATAATGCATAAAAATAATTAAACACAAATTAATAAAATAAACATGCATTTTATGCTTTAAAAAAATTTAATAAAATACCAAAGAAATTTAATAACTTGCATGCATGCCAACTTTTTAAATTATATTTACTAACATGCTAAATTACCACTTCTTAAATAAGTCTTTATTAACTTATCTCAATACTCCATCTCCAGTCCGGCCTCACTTATTTAACTGAAAAGGTGACAATTAAACTATTACGTAAAAAAAATAAATTTAAAGAAAAGAATTTAAATATTCATGCAATAAAAATCATTTTAATTTAAATACTGGAAATTATGCATGGCTTATACGCAGTCCAAGTTACGGGTTCTACAATCCTCCCCCCTTAAAAGAAATTTCGTACTCGAAATTAAAACTCACTGAATAATTCTAGGTACCGGCTCCTCATCTCTGGCTCAGATTCCCACGTAGCTTTCTCCTCTGAATGGTTAAGCCACTTAACTTTAACTTGCTTAACCAGTTTGTTCTGAAGCTTCTTTTCCTGTCTGTCTAGGATCTGCACTGGTCTCTCCTCATAAGATAGGTTCGGAGTAAGCTGCAACGGCTCAAAGTTCAGGACATGCGAAGGATTTGCTATATACTTCCTCAGCATAGAGACGTGGAACACATTGTGTACTCCGACCAGATTCGGCGGAAGAGCAACACGATAAGCTAGCGTCCCAACTCTGTCAAGGATCTCGAATGGTCCAATGAATCTCGGACTGAGCTTCTCTTTCTTCCCAAATCGCATGACACCCTTCATAGGTGCCACTTTCACAAAGACATGGTCGCCCACGGCGAACTCTAAATCTCTCCTCCGCTGGTCCGCATAACTCTTCTGTCTACTCTGAGCAGTCCTCATCCTGTCACGGATCTGGGCTACTACATCGACAGTCTGCTGAATAATCTCTGGACCCAGCTCGGCTCTCTCTCCTACCTCATCCCAATGAACAGGAGATCTACACTTGCGACCATACAATGCTTCATACGTAGCCATTCCTATAGACGACTGAAAGCTGTTGTTATAGGTGAACTCCACTAATGGCAAGTTCGACTCCCAACTCCCAGAGAAATCGATAACACAAGCACGGAGAAGATCCTCCAAAATCTGAATGACTCGCTCTGACTGCCCATCTGTCTGAGGGTGGAAAGCTGTGCTGAACAGCAACTTCGTACCTATCGTCGAATGCAAACTCTTCTAAAACGAGGAAGTGAATCTGGGGTCTCTGTCAGATACTATAGAAACTGGAATACCATGAAGTCGGACTATCTCCCGGATATACAACTCTGCATACTGAACCATGGTAAAAGTCGTCTTGATAGGCAAGAAGTGCGCTGATTTGGTAAGACGATCGACAATCACCCAGATAGCATTTGATCCTCTGACTGACTTCGTTAAACTGGTCACGAAATCCATGGTAACATTCTCCCACTTCCACTCGGGAATAGGGAGAGGCTTGAGCAAACACGCTGGTCTCTGATGCTCTGCCTTCACTAATTGACAAGTCAGACACTCGGATACGAAGCGTCTGATATCCTTCTTCATTCCTGGCCACCAGTACAATAACTGCAGGTCTTTGTACATCTTCGTACTCCCTGGATGAATCGAGTACGGCGACATATGGGCCTCTGATAGAATATCTGATCGGATAGAATCACTGCTAGGAACCCATATCCTGTCTTGATATCTGACAATACCGTCATTAACTGTATACAAGACACTGCTCTTGGCCTCATCTCTCTGTTTCCACCTTGCCAACTGCTCATCTGCTGGCTGACTACTGCGAATACGGTCAATGAGAGATGACTGGATAGTCAAGGTAGACAGACGGGGAACTCTACCTTGAGGATATGCCTCAAGATCAAACCTCTGTATCTCAGACTGAAGAGGTCTTTGAATTGTTAGATGGGCCATCACTGCAACTTTCCTGCTCAATGCATCCGCGACTACATTAGCCTTACCCGGGTGGTAGCTAATGTCACAATCATAATATTTCACAAGTTCCAACCAACGCCTCTGACGCCTATTCAGCTCTTTCTGCGTAAAGAAGTACTTGAGACTCTTATGGTCGGTAAAGATCTGACACTTCTCTCCATACAAATAATGCCTCCAGATCTTCAAATCAAATACAACGGCTGCCAACTCTAGATCATGGGTAGGGTAATTCTTCTCATGAGTCTTCAACTGTCGAGAAGCATATGATATCACCTTCCCATGCTGCATCAACACAGCGCCAAGACCGAGCTTCGAAGCATAGGTATACAGGACAAAATCTCCGAGCACTGACGGCATAGCCAAAACTGGTGCTGAGATAAGAGATTGCTTCAAAGTATCGAAGCTCTTCTAAAACTCCTCGCTCCACACAAATTTAGCATTCTTCTTAGTCAATGATGTGAGTGGAACGACAATAGAGGAGAATCCCTTAATGAGCTTCCGATAATATCCTGCTAGCCCAAGAAAACTGCGGAACTCTGATGCATTCTGCGGCACAACCCAATCTCTGACTGCGACAACTTTTGCGGGGTCTACCTCAATACCACTGCTAGAAACAATGTGGCCTAATAACGCCACCTTCTCTAACCAGAATTCGCACTTACTGAACTTTGCGAATAACTTGTGCTTCTACAAGGTCTGCAACACTGTGGTCTGATGTCTGCTGTGATCCTCCTGATTCTTCGAGTAGACGAGAATGTTGTCTATGAATACTATCACAAACTGGTCAAGATACGGCTGAAATACACGATTCATGAGATCCATGAAGATCGCTGGCGCATTCGTCAGACCGAACGGCATCACAAGGAACTCATACTGGCCATAACGAGTCCTGAAAGCAGTCTTTGAAACATCAGCATCTCTCACCCTCAACTGGTGATAACCGGAACGCAGATCTATCTTGGAAAATATCGAAGCTCCCTGCAACTGGTCAAACTGATCCTCGATCCTCGGAAGTGGGTACTTGTTCTTCACTGTAACCCTGTTCAACTCTCGGTAGTCAATACAAAGCCTCATAGAGCCATCCTTCTTCTTCACAAATAAGACTGGTGCGCCCCATGGAGAAAAACTAGGGCGAATGAACTCCTTGTCAAGAAGTTCCTGAATCTACTTCTTCAGTTCTGCCATCTCTGTCGGCGCTAGTCGGTACGGTGCTTTGGATATCGGGGCCGTACCTGGCATAAGCTGAATAGAAAACTCCACCTCTCGCTCGGGTGGCATACCAGAGACGTCCTCAGGAAAAACGTCTAGAAAATCTCTGACGATCGGAACATCTGCGGCTGACTGACTGGGTGCCTCGGGGACAGATATAAAAGTTGCTAAAAACGCCCGACACCCTCTATGCATGAGCTTCCTAGCATGAACATAAGGTATAATGCGCGGTAAAGGAAAGTACATGTCCGGCTCGAATAAGAACTGCGTCATTCCAGGCGGTTGGACTAGAACAGATCTCCGCTGAAAGTCAATCAAAACTCTGTTCTGCAATAGCCAGTCCATCCCTAGGATGATGTCAAACTCTGGCATCGGCAACACTATAAGATCCGCATATACAAGATTTCCATGCAGCTCCAGGTCTATGTCTCGGATCACATTGGTAGCTGCCATCTCCTCGCCCGACGGCAATACTACTGAATAGGCTACATCTAGCCCAACTGTCTTGACCTTGAGGAAATTAGCAAAGACCTCCGAAATAAATGAGTGGGTGGCCCCTGAATCTATCAAGGCATTCGTAGCGGAACCAGATATAAAAATCCTCCCTGAAAGATCGGAACTCTAAGTTGAACCCAATAGTTACAAGAACTAAACTTATAGACATGCAAAGGCCAGAGTTCTTCTATCCTAATTCCCTAAAATAATACTGAGTAGAGCATGCAATCCTATCGCAATTCTAAGTTCAAAAATATTAACCTAGATTCTCAAAACATCGAATTTCAAACATAACTCAAAGCGTTAAGATACCTGTCATAAGCATGGTTTCTGGGTTCGTCTCCGTATTATGGAGAGCGAAAACTCTGCCTTCGGTAGGCAGATTCCTCTGAGGGCATTACAGAAGTAAGTGGTCTGGACTACCACACTTATAACACTTCCCCGAACCAAACATACATGCTCCAGGATGGCGGCGTGAGCATTTAGGACAGATCGGATGCTCGGTAGGCTTAGGGACTGCGCATCCCCGCTGATGCTGGTGGCCTTTGTTTCTGGGCGGGTCATGGAAAGGCCTCTTATTCTGCTGCTGATGCTGCTGAGGAGGAGGGCGGTGTGGTACCTGGACTGGTCGCTTACCCAAGCGATCCCTCTCAATGTCAATCAGATCTTGCTCTGCGGCAAGAGCTCTAGAAACGGCAACTTCAAAAGTAGTAGGGCCAGCAACCCTAACATCGCGGCGTAAGATCGGCCGCAGTCCATCAAGAAAGTGCCTCAGCTAGGCACCCGCATCATTCGCAATCAAGGGCACAAAGTGACATCCCCTCTCAAACTTACGGATGAATTCCGTAACAGTCAGCTCTCCCTGCCTCAGGGTCATAAACTCCCTGGTCAAACGCGAACGCACCTCATCAGTAAAATATTTGGAGTAAAATACCTCTGTGAAGCGTGTCCATCTCAGCGTAGACAAGTTCAGGGCTACTGATGCTCCTTCCCACCATAAGCGGGCATCTCCTCCAAATAAGTAGCTGGCACACCGAACTCTGTCTGCATCTCCAAGCTCCATGAACTCGAAAATAACTTCAAGGGACTTGATCCAGCCCTCGGCAATCATGGGGTCTGTCGTCCCTGAAAACTCCTTAGGACGCATCTTCATGAATCTCTCGTAGACAGCCTCAGGCCCTGTCGGCCTGGTCGCCACAGCATTGTTTCCCGCAAAATGTGCGAAGAACTGAGTCATCCCAGCTAGCATCTGGGCATTCATATTTGGTGGAGGGGGTGGAGGTCAGTTCCCCTCCTGTCTCTGCTCCTCCCTGTCCTCATGACAAGGCTCATCATCACCTCTCGGGCGTCCAACTTGGCGACTAGGAGGCATACTGTTCCATAAATAACCCATACGTAACCAACATGCATAATTCCATGATGTATTTAAATGTAAATAAATACTGAACGATTAAAATCTAAACGTAAAAATACTTCATGAGAACATGCAGTTAAAATAATTCCGGCTTTAAATAAAATGCATAAATGTAAAACTTACAGACCGAAGACGTGACTTCATGAGCTTCTCGTGGTCAGTAGTAGTACAACCCTTTACAAGAACATATGCACTGATACCAGCTGTAAAGGCCTCTAAATACGTACTTGAAAATTTGCAGAAAATTTAAAATTTTTCTTTTTAATTAATTAAAATACCTCATTCATAAATAAATAGCTGATAAAAGTTTAACCATTCAAAATAGCAGCGGAAGTAAATGTTTGTTTGCAAGATAATAATTTAAAACAATTCAACAACGAAGAAATTTGTTTGAGTCAAAATAATAAATGCTAAAAACATGAGGTCCTCGGGTTCCACTACAGCCGACCCAAGCTAGCTCACTGGTCCCCGCCCTCGGTCCCTGCATCATCGGTACCTACAACAATCAAGTCTAGTGAGTCTAAAGACTCAGCATGCATATATCGTAAATAAATAATAAAATTGCATGCAAGTGAAAATATCATGTCGTGAGGCATAACGTAAAATATCGTGTCATGATTAATTATAATACGTGCATAACTGAACTGAAAATCATAGTGAAAATGTTTGCTCTTTGGAGCCCTGTAATGAAATAACTTGTAATAGTTTTCTTGGTGAGATTATGGTCTACGCAAGTGGCCCCTGAACTGAACGGTAACTGACGACCGGGTGAAGTAATAATCCCATGATAGTAAAGTGGCAACAAGCAATATCGCATAAATCTCAAAAAAATGAATATTTTGCACGTGATATAAATAAATAACATCATTAAGTATGAACAATTTCGATCTTCTTGCATTAAAATCATGTATTTGCGATATTTAAAAATACCTATATGGCTTTATTGAAGAGTGAAAGAAGATATAAACATGCCTTGGTTTGTTTTGACAGAAAACAAACGAAATAACGACGCGGCGCGGCGGAGACGGAGTGCTCTTCACTTTCTTACTTTTTCTCTCTTAATTTCTTTAAACCAAGCATGCAACATAATTAATATAATAGCGAAAAAAAATCGTAAACATGATGCATAATCATTTAAAATATCATAAATTTGTGCTCAGGGCGCTGACTTGACAAAAATTTCACTCTGGGTGCAAAATGACCATTTTGCCCCTGGAAACCCAAAAATTATCGTTTCACACCTGGACCTCTAAAATTGACCCAAAGGTTACCAAACTCCTTAAAATGTCCCAAAACATTTTTAAAAGCATTCTTAGACGTAAAATCGAGCCCAATACACAACTTAACCGATTTGTTTTAAAACTTGGACCGGAGTCTCGATTTTAACCCGAATAAAACCGAAACTAAACCGAAATCTTCCCAACTTTTTATCATATTTTTAAAAACACTTAAAAGACACTAAAAACTCTAAAACAAGATCCAAAACTTTCGGCTGGAAGATCCACAAAAAAAAAAACTCTAAGCCCACACTATGCCATCAACTCATTACAACACATGTCCCCCCAACTCATCACCCTTCGGTCCTCTCTCAACCCTCCACCTATCCAACCATTAAGCCCCACTATTAAGAACCTAATGACCCCTTCTAAATAGATCCAACCGATACTTAAGGCTGCAGCACCCGCCACAAGCAGAAATTGGCCGAAAGCTATCGTCTCCATCTCCATTCGCGCGGTGCTTCCAAAGATCGAGTTTCTCCCTCAACCAGACATCCGTGACTCAATCCTAACATCTTTCTAGACTTTAAAAGGTCTGAAACATATCTTAGTTCAAGCCCATGCATAGCCATCCCTACCCCTTTCACTCGATGAACTCAAACCCGAAGCAACTCTTAGCAACACCTCACGGTTTCTAGCTTACCGACCACCATCTCACTTCTTCTTATTGACAGCATTTCTCTCGCTGAAAGAGACCCTTCAGTAACATCACTCGACAGCCCCTTTGCAACCATGATCAAAAAAACGTGAGGAATTCACAAGTGGAACAATAAAACATATGCTTACTACCACCGATGAACAAACGAGCATGGATCGAAACATCTACATGATTTTACGTATGCTACACACATATTATCAGCGTATATAATGCATAAAAAAAAAAAACAAGCCTTAGATGTTTGGAGAGCAGGAACGAAGCGAAGGAACTCGGGAGAAGTTTTTCTTTTGCAAACCAAGAGAGGATCGAATCCTTCAGCTGCTGAGTTCTGAAACCGAAGATAATGAATTATGAATGAGGGTGTCGGCTGTTGAAGGAGGGTGATAATGGGTGTAGGGTCAAATAAGAATTATTTAAAATAGTTAACAATTAGGTTAATGAGTCCTTATTTTAAATTAAAAGGAATTAAAAGAATTTAAGTCCAATAAACTTAAAAATAAGTCCATTAAATCCAAGCACACTCCCGAAAAATATTTCGTGTTAAAAAGATTTTTGAAAATATTAGCCGAATCTTCAAAAAGTTCCCCGATTCGCTAAAATTTGCGTAACGTTAAAAATTAAAACCCTGCGGGTGAAAATACCAAATAAATCCCAATTCTTGAAAAATACCTTTAAAACATCTTATATTAATTAATAAAAAGTAATCGTGTAATTAAAATAATTTTCTTGAAAATTTCCCGGTCTCCGCTCCTCGTTCCTAGCGCGAAATAAAACATAAAAATCATAGTGCATGAATGTTTAAAATTTCATGAATTAAATCCTATTATGCAATAATAATGCATAAAATGCATAAAAATAATTAAACACAAATTAATAAAATAAACACTCATTTTATGCTTTAAAAGAATTTAATAAAATACCAAAAAAATTTAATAACTTGCATGCATGCCAACTTTTTAAATTATATTTACTAACATGTTAAATTACCACTTCTTAAATAAGTCTTTATTAACTTATTTCAATACTCCATCTCCAGTCCGGCCTCACTTATTTAACTGAAAAGGTGACAATTAAACTATTACGTAAAAAAAATAAATTTAAAGAAAAGAATTTAAATATTCATGCAATAAAAATCATTTTAATTTAAATACTAGAAATTATGCATGACTTATACGCAGTCCAAGTTATGGGTTCTACAAGGGATGTCTTCAAGGCCCAGTTTTTGGAGCAGTATTCCCCTCCTTCTTGTTATACTGCTCAAGAGAATGAATTTAATAGTCTGCAGCAGGGAACGATGATTGTTGCGGAATATGCTTCGAAGTTTTCTACTCTGTTGAAGTATGCACCTCACGTAGCTGGGAATGCAAAGGCAAAATATAACAGGTTTGTGAACGGCTTACATTCTGCGATATATACTTTTGTTGTTTCTGGTTTGCCTACCAGCTACACAGAGGCAGTTGAACGAGCAAAGGCAGCTGAAGTTAGGCTAAAACGAGGAGGTCCTCAGTACACTCTTCCACCTCCAGTGACAGGTCAGCAGCCTACCTTGCGTCCGAGAGGTAGGAAGTTTAAGAAGACTGGTTCCACTGTTTCTTCTTCTTCTTTGAGTTCCAGTGGATCCTAGAGAGGGAGTCCCGTGATTGCTCCTTATTGTAGTTACTGTGGAGGCAAACATACTATCGAGCAGTGTCGAGGTATGTTTGGTACTTGTTATCATTGTGGACAGGAAGGCCATTTCTCTCGTGTATATCCGAATAGGGGTACGACTTCTGCCCAACCCCAGCCAAGATTTAGAGGTGGCCCCAGTATGATGAGACCTGCTGTTCCTGTTCCCACTTTTCAGCAATCGAGTGTCCCACGATATCGAGGACCAGGTGGTCAGACTGCCCCGGTTCCTCCTCAAGTTCGAGTGTATGCTATGACTGAGGATCAGGCGAAAGAAGCTCCTGGTGGTGTGATTGCAGGTATCTGCATGCTTTGCGATTATCCTGCACGTGTTTTATTTGATACATGAGCATCTCACTCATTCATATTGCATGCATTTGTTGCATCTCATTGTATTGAGCGTACCCCGTTGTATGATGTTTTGTCGATAGCCACGCTAGCAGGAAAGATTATTTTGTCTGAGCAAGTTGTGCATAATTGTGTATTGATATATGAGGATAATGTGATGTTCTTGAATTTGATTGTTCTTCCAATGCACGACTTTGATTGTATTGTTGGCATGGATATCTTGACAACAAATCGAGCTACTGTTGATTGTTTTCATGGAGTGGTTCGATTTCGACCTGTTGATGGACCCAAGTGGAATTTTTATGGCAAGGGTTCCCAAGCCAAAATTCCTTTGGTATCCTATCTGGAAATGTCTCGATTTTTGTTTAGCGGGGATGAGGGTTATCTTATCTACGCTATTGATGTCTCTAAGAAGGAGCCTTCTTTATCTGATATTCCTGTTGCGAAAGAATTCCCAGATGTATTTCCCGATGAGATTCCTGATTTTCCGCCTCATCGAGAAGTTGAGTTTAGTATTGATCTTGTACCGAGAACTGCGCCTATATCTAAAGCTCCTTATCGCATGACACCTCTTGAATTGAAAGAATTAAAAGAACAATTACAGGTTCTTTTCGACAAGGGATATATTCGACCGAGTGTATCATCTTGGGGAGCTCCAGTCTTATTTGTTCGAAAGAAAGATGGTACTATGCGAATGTGTATTGATTATAGTCAATTGAATCGGACTACTGTGAAAAACAAGTACCCACTTCCTCGTATTGATGATCTCTTTGATCAGCTTCAGGGTACTTCTGTATACTCGAAGATTGATCTTCGTTCTGGGTATCATCAAGTACGTGTTCGAGAAGAAGATGTGCCTAAAACTGCTTTTCGTACCAGGTATGGCCACTATGAAATTCTTTGTTATGCCTTTCGGTCTCACGAATGCTCCTGCTGTCTTTATGGATTTAATGAATCGTGTCTTTCGTGATTATTTTGACCGATTCATTATTGTATTTATCGATGATATTCTTGTATATTAAAAAACGAAAAAAGAGCATGCTGAACATCTGAGACTGGTACTTCAAACTCTTCGCAGTGGCCATTTATATGCTAAATTGTCCAAATGCGAATTCTGGATGGATCGAGTGGTATTTTTAGGCCACGTCATTTCGAGACATGGAATATCTGTTGATCCTACTAAGGTTGAAGCTGTATTGAATTGGCCGAGACCTACGAATGTTCCTGAGATCCGTAGCTTCATGGGTTTAGCTGGTTATTATCGTCGTTTTATTGAAGGATTTTCGAAAATAGCTAAACCTATTACTCAACTGAAACAAAAGAATCAGCGATTCATTTGGTCAGATGAATGTGGAGCTATTTTTCTTGAATTGAAGACGAGATTGACCACAGCACCTGTGCTTACTATTCCCTCAGGTACCGGAGGATTTGTAGTGTGTACAGATGCGTCTTGTAAAGGTTTGGGCTGTGTTCTGATGCAACATGGCAAGGTGATTGCTTATGCGTCTCGTCAATTGAAATCTCATGAAACACGTTATCCTGTTCATGATCTTGAATTGGCTGCCATTGTGTTTGCTTTGAAGATTTGGCGCCATTATTTGTATGAAGAAAAGTTTGTTATTTATTCAGATCACAAGAGTCTGAAATATCTCTTTTCTCAATCGGATTTGAACATGAGGCAATGCAGGTGGATGGATCTCCTGAAAGATTTTGATTGTGAGATTCAATATCACCCTGGATCGGTGAATGTTACTGCGGATGCCCTTAGTCGTAAGGTGCATGATTCTGTGTTAGCTTCTGTTCGTGTCGCCAAAGTACACGAGGATATATGTACTTCTGGTTGGACTTTTCACTAGAATTGGAATTCTGTCATTGTCTCAGCATTGCAAATTGAGCCGAACTTGATATCTGAAATCCGAAAGGCCCAACGAAGCGATGCTCAGATTCAGAAGTCGAAAGAACTTGTATCTGCAGGACATCAGTCTGGATTTCATATTTCTTCTGATGGTTCTTTACGACTTAATGGTCGGCTGGTAGTTCCTGATAATTCTGATTTGAAATCTTCCCTTCTTCGAGAAGCACATTATAGCAAATATAATATTCACCCTGGAGGTCGAAAGATGTATTTAACATTGAGACCCCAATTCTGGTGGAGACGTATGAAGAATGACATTGCTGAGTTTATTTCGAAATGCTTGGTCTGCCAGCAAGTGAAAGCCGAGAGAATGAAACCGGGAGGATTACTCCATAGTCTCGAAATCCCGAAATGGAATTGGGAACATATTGCTATGGACTTTGTGACTCATTTACCTCGTTCGCCCAAGGGCTGTGATGCTATTTGGGTCAATATTGATCGGCTTTCGAAATCTGCACACTTTATTCCGTATGAACGGACTTATCCTTATAAGAGAATGCCCCGTTTATACATTGAGAATGTTGTGAGACTGCACGGTGTGCCAGTCTCAATTGTATCTGATCGTGATCCCAGGTTTGCTTCTAAATTCTGGGGTAGTCTCCAAGAAGCAATGGGTACGCGTTTGGCTATGAGTACTGCTTATCATCCTCAGACTGATGGCCAAACGGAGCGTACAATTCAAACGTTAGAAGATATGTTACGTGCGATTGTGATGGATTTCAGAATGGGATAGCAAGATGCTTTACCATTGGTGGAATTTTCTTATAATAATAGTTTCCAAACAAGCATTGGTATGGCACCGTTTGAAGCCTTATACGGGAGACGATGTAGATCACCGTTATTCTGGGATGAAATTGGTGAAAGACAATTGACTGGACCTGAAATGATACAGGAAATTAATGATAAGGTTTAGTTGATTCGACAGCGGATGAAAGCTGCTCAGGATCGTCAAACGAGTTATGCGAATAAACAAAGACGACCCTTGGAATTCCAGAAAGGTGACAAAGTGTTTCTGAAAATATCTCTCTTACGAGGCACCGTTCGATTTGGCATGCGAGGGAAGTTATCTCCTCGATATTTTGGTCCATACGAGATCCTTGATCGAGTTGGAGATATTGCTTATCGACTGGCATTGCCACCAGCTTTATCTGTCATTCATGATGTGTTTCATGTTTCTATGTTGAGAAAATATGAACCAGATCCATCACATGTACTTGCACCTGATGAGGTTGAACTTGATCCTTCTCTTTCCTATGTTGAACTACCTGTTTGCATTATGGATCGGAAGGAGAAAATATTGCGTAATAAATCGATCCCTTTAGTTCGAGTGCAATGGACACGACATGGTGTGGAAGAGTCAACGTGGGAATTGGAAAGCACGATGCGAGAATCATATCCGTACTTGTTTGATTCTATTTCTCCTGTTCCATTGTATTCAATGTATAATTATCCATTTACTGATTTTAGTTTTGATATGTACTATAACTGGTGACAAATTACATGTTTACCAATGTTATGTATATAGAGATGTTTGAGATTTCGAGGACGAAATCGTTTAAGTTGGGGAGAAATGTGAGACCCCGAGAATAAAATAGTATTGATGACATTTTTGTAAATAAGTTGAAAAATATTCAATTTATTTTGATAACATTTTCGTAAATAAGTTGAAAAATAATTAATTAATTTTAAGGGCAAAATGATAATTAGTGGCATATCTTGCACATATGAAGTTCAAATGATTTGAGATTCGGATATAACATAGAAAACTCAAAGATATAGAAGTTTCATGTTTTGAGTTTTGGAAAATTGGATTGTTTGACTGGTCCAAAGGGATATACCGGCGTTAAAGAGTTAAATAGTATAATTATATTATATTATATTAATAAAATTTTATTAATATAATAATAATATAATATAATATAATATAATATTAAAAAAAATTAAAACAATTAAAAAAAAAAGGATAAATGCAAACTTCCGTGAATTGATTCAATTCATCCACCGAAAGTTTGAACAGAGAGGCGAGAGGAATAGAGTTGTTGATTTTCTTTTCGACCGTGCGACTTATCGTTTATCCAATCGACGAACCGACTTCAGTTCTGGGATCGTTGACACGAGGTCTTCGATTTGAGGTATAAATTTTATATTTTTGGTGATGTTTGAAATTCGTCGATTTTTGGAATAAATCCGATAAATTGTTAAATCATACAGAAATTGACGATTGTTTAATAGTGTATGATTTTAACGAAGAAAAGATGATTATAGTGATGTTATTTTGAATTATTCCTAATTTATTATAATTAGAGAATTTTAATCGTTGGATTGAGATTGAAGAATTATTTGTCAGTTATTATTAATTCTGATAAATATATGCGGTATAATAACCGACAAGAAACTAAGTTTTGAAGTCGGAATTGATTTATGCTATGATTTGAATTTGATATGAATTTTTGAAGTTTCAAAAGATATTTGAAACTTATATTGTTGACTTTGAATGAGGTTATTGATTGAAATGAATATGTTATTGATGTAGATATATTATTATATTGATATCTTCAAGCTACATCGATTGGAACGAAGAATTGAGGTATGTTGCGACCGAGTAACATACGACAGGTATCTGTATTATATGATATATTTTTGATTGATTGGATTGACTTACATGTCTATATGCCTTATTTGTTGAGTTGATGTGGCATACATGACATGCACGTTGAGCTATGATCCTTGGATACCCTGATATGATTTGATTTGATTCTAGGGTTTGTGAACACAATGCTATGTTTGGTATTACATGACCCTTAAAGCATAGTCATTTGTGGGCCCGATGATTGATTGAGATTTGGGATTTGATGGCGCTTTGTCGACGCTATCATACGATTATCCCTGATTGAGGCCGGTGTGCCAGCTCGAGCATTGATTTGATAGCGATTCGATTGATTCTGAGATATGCTCAATGGATGGGCATTTGACCTGATACCTCCACGACATACATTCATTGCATATCATATATCATTGTTTAGATATCTGTGGTATATATTGTGGTTGCTTCAGACTGAGCTTTGCTCACCCCAGATGGGGCTCTTGTTGTCTTTGTATGTGGACAATGACAGGTACTCCAGGATATCAGGAGACCGGAGATGGTACTTCTGGAGGAAGTCACAGTTTGAGTTGAGGTTTCGTGGTCTTTCCCAGTATATATGTTATGTATCTATATACCGAGGTATGTTCCGAGGATATGATTTGTTGTTGTATGAGTTGTTTTGATTATGTGTGGGCATGTTTTATGATGTGAGATTAAATACTATTTTTAGTATTCAAATAGCATATTTTGGGCTCTTTGTAAAGAAATTTTAAACTCGTTTTCCGCTGTTATTAATTAACCCTAATCAAATTGCATTGTAATAAAGATTAGGAGCTAAGGGCTCCACATAAACTGACTGAAAGATAGAATAAATAACTGAAGTAAGAACACATAAAGATTTATGGATGTTCGGAAACTTCAAATGCTCCTACGTCACCCTTTCTATCACAAGGATAGGATATGCACTAAAAAACTTTGATCGATACAAAACTTGTACAGACCCACTTCAGTTTGGACTTAACACCGCCAAAACTGAAACTCTTAGTTTACGAAATATCTGACAGTTCTTTGACTGAACGTAGCACAACTGACCTAATTAAAGATCAAATAAACAACAAAATAGTTTGTGGTTATAAGCTCGAAAGGTAGTCTGAAATGCTACAAATATATCTGATAAGTGTGAACTTTTTGATTCTTGAGTAAGAACGATAAATTCAGCAGGGTAACAGCAAGCTTAAGAGAATAGATAGATCGATCGATAGATATATATCTCAACTGCTCTTCTCACATATTTATAGGCTTCTCTTCAACGGTAACATTAAATATAATTTGAATCTTTATACTCGTTGACTGCCACGTTTATATTCCTCTGAAATTTGTACATTGTAAGCTCTGAAATGCGGCGTTCCACTATGAGTTGTAGTCTGGTTTGTACTGTTGTCGGTTGGATGTCCTTTTGTCCAACTGGTGACGTGTACAGCTGAATGATCAGCTGATAAGCAATCGCTGGTAAGCTCACAACTGAATATATCAACTGATCAGTTTCCAACTGATCAGTCAGTTGACTTCGTAAGTTCAGTTCAGCTGGTTTCAGTTGCCTTCGATAAGCTGCGCATTAATCTTCAATTAGGCAACTGTCAGTTGATTTGTGTAGTTTAGTTTCTTCAAACTTCCTGATCAGTTTAGTCCAATAAATTAAACACTCAGTTTGTCAAACAACCGAAATTAAGTTTCCAACAGGGTATCTGGACAGTGGATGTTCCAGACATATGACTGGACAAAAGAGTCCACTATCAGAAGTAATGAGTTGTACTGGACCAAAGATAACTTTTGGGGACAACTCAAAAGGTAAAACCGTGGGTAAGGGTAAGATTATTCATGGTAATATTACTATAAATGATGTACTCTTAGTTGAAAATCTTTGTTATAATTTAATTAGCATTAGTCAACTGTGTGACAATGGATACTCAGTAGCTTTTCAGAAGCACACCTGCACAGTAAAAGATGCTAATGAATCTATAGTCTTAACCGGAATGAGAGAAGGCAACACTTACAAAGTATCATGGAAAAAAGATCATGTTAATGCTCCTACATGTTTAGTTGCCTCCCCTAGTGATAAACATTGGCTATGGCACAAGAGATTGAATCATCTTAACTTCAAGTCGATCAATAATCTCAAGAAGCAGAATATAGTTGATGGATTACCTGATATAAGTTTTGTTAAGAATAAAGGTAGTAAATCATATTCAAGGTGTTTGGAATTATTGCATATGGACTTATTTGATCCAATCCCTATCATGAGCTTAGGGGGAATGAAATACACTCTTGTTGTTGTTGATGACTTTTCTAGATTTACTTGGGTAATATTTCTTGCTGGAAAATATCAAACCAGTAGCTTCCTGATCAATCTTCTGAAAAAGATTCAAAATGAAAAATCAGTTTATGTCATTAAAATAAGAAGTGATCGGTGCACTGAATTTACTAACAAAACTCTTGAGTTATATTTGGATGAACAAGGTATTCATCATGAATTTTTAGCTGCCAGAACGCCTCAACAAAACGGAGTAGCTGAGAGGAGATACAGAAGTCTTAAAGAAGCTGGTAGAACAATGCTAGCAGATGTTGACATCTCTCAGCGCTTCTGGGCAGAAGCAATCAACACAGTGTGTTATACACAAAACAGAACCATGATCAACAAGAGGAATAATCAGACTCCATATGAGATATGGAAAGGGAGTAAGCCTAATGTATCTTATTTTCATGTGTTTGGTTGCAGATGCTTTGTGCACAATAATGGTAAAAATTATTTATCAGCGTTTAATTCAAAATCAGATGCTGGACTCTTTCTTGGATATTCAATAGTGAGCAAAGCATTTAGAATTTTCAATAATAGAACTCTTACTGTAACGTCCCAGATTCGACGACTGTCCTCACTGTACCAGGACGAGTCTTTCCAACGTACTTATGTCCTCACTTACACGCACCCTAGGAAACTTCTCAGGAGGCCACCCATCCTATAATTGCCCCAAGTCAAGCACGCTTAACTTTGGAGTTCTTATGTGATGAGCTACCGAAAAGAAGATGCACCTTCGTGGTATGAGTAGTACATATCAAATCTTTTAAGCCCTCTTCAACTTTACAGTCCATTACATTGCACAGTCTCGAAATCCCTCTCCTTCCGGTGTAAGATCGGTTCATTCATGTTCCCTCAGCCTAGAAGCCTGCCAGGAGCCGCTCATTGTCCGTGCAACCTCATGGCACCGGCGATCACCCCCCGCCCTCTTCGGCCCTGGGCCTCACATGCCCACCAGCTTCCGCTTGGTTCGTCCCCGAACCCACACCGTACTAGGAGAGGTCGGCTCTGATACCAACTGTAACGCCCCAGATTCGACGACTGTCCTCATTTTACCAGGACGAGTCTTTCCAGCGTGCTTATATCCTCACTCACACGCACCCTAGGAAACTTTCCAAGAGGTCACCCATCCCAGAATTGCCCCAAGTCAAACACGCTTAACTTTGGAGTTCTTATGTGATGAGCTACCGAAAAGAAGATGCACCTTCGTGGTATGAGTAGTACATATCAAATCTTTTAAGCCCTCTTTAACTGTACATTCCATTACATTGCATAGTCTCGGAATCCCTCTCCTTCCGGTGTAAGATCGGTTCATTCATGTTCCCTCCGTCTAGAAGCCTGCCAGGAGCCGCTCATTGTCCGTGCAACCTCATGGCACCGGCGATCCCCCCCCGCCCTCTTCGACCCCGGGCCTCACACTTAATGTTGAAGAATCTATTCATGTCGTATTTGATGAAGATAGTAGTGCTCATGGAATTACTAACATGACAAATCTAAGTAAGAGGTCAGGCAGAATTCATCTGGAACTGGATAGTGAAGATAATGTAGAATCAAGTGTCAAAGATGCTCAAAATCCAGAACCAGACATTCCTGTGGTAGAACCAGTAGCACAGACACAGGATGTACCAGAACCAGTAACTGACATTCCAGAACCTACTACCGCTTTACATCAGCATGATCCAAATCCTTCAAATCAGGAAAAAATCCCTCTAAACCCTTTTATTTGGAGAAAATCTCACCCTCTATATTTGGTTATTGGAAATCCAACGGCTCCATTAAGAACCAAAAGACAAATGTTAAATGAATATATGCTTGCTGCTTTTATTTCTCAGGATGAACCAAAGAAGATTGAAGAAGCTCTTCTTGATCCCAGTTGGATTGAAGCAATGCAAGAAGAGCTGAATCAATTTAAAAGAAATGAAGTGTGGTTTCTTGTACCTAGACCAACTCATAAAGCAGTTATTGGAACTCGGTGGGTATTTAGAAACAAGCTAAATGAAGAAGGTATTGTTGTCAGAAATAAAGCAAGACTGGTGGCTCAATATTTCAGACAAGAAGAAGGAATAGATTTTGATGAGACCTATGCACCAGTAGCAAGGCTTGAAGCTATCAGAATATTCTTAGCCTTTGCTGCTTTTAAGAACTTCAAAGTTTATCAGATGGATGTAAAGAGTTCATTCCTAAATTGTCTACTGCAAGAAGAAGTTTACGTTGAACAACCTCCAGGTTTTATTGATCATTTCTATCCGCATCATGTTTTTAAATTACACAAATTCTTATATGGTTTGAAACAGGAACCTAGGGTCTGGTATGACACTCTCTCACAATTTCTTGTCGATCATGATTTTACAATCAGTACAGTAGACAAGACTTTGTTCACTTTAGTTAAAAATAAACACATTTTGTTAGTACAGATTTAGGTTAATGATATTATGTTTGGGTTAATTAACTCCAAATTGTGTGAGAAGTTTGCTAAGATAATGCAGGAGCAATTCGAAATGAGCATGATGAGAGAATTAACATTCTTCCTAAGACTGCTGATCAAGCAACTTGATACAGGAATCTTCATAAATCAGGCTAAGTACACAAAAGAACTATTGAAAAAGTTTGGCATGGAAACATGATCTGCTGCTTTCACTCCAATGAGCTCATCTACTAAACTTGATAGAGATGAAGATGGAATTTCAGTAGATGTAACTCAGTATCGTGGTCTTATTGGCTCATTGTTATATCTTACTGTCAGTAGACCTAATATTATGTTTTCTGTTTGTATTTGCGCAAGATTTCAGTCTAACCCTAAACAATCGCATTTTATTGTTGCTAAACGTATTCTAAAATACTTGAAGGGCACTCAAAATGTCGGCCTATGGTATCCCAAGGATTCATCTTTCAATCTTATTGGATATTTAGATGATGACTATGCAGGTTGCAAACTGGATAGAAAAAGCATCAGTGGTTTTTGTCAATTTCTTGGTGATAGGTTTATCTCCTAGTTCAGTAAAAAGCAGACTTCCATAGCCACGTATAAGTCTACCACTTTTTTTTGACTCCAAATACACATACAAAAAAAAAACACAATACTTATAAATAAAACATAATTAACAAATATAAACTTAATTTATACCTCCCCGGCAACGGCGCCAAAAACTTGTTACAACTTAAATTATAATTCACCCAAGTGTAGGTTGTCTGCAAGTAATATATTTAGTAAGTACGAGATCGATCCACACAGAAGTTATTTTAAGTTTGAATTTATTAATTTATAGATTACCAAATGCAAGAACGAAGTTTTCAAATTATAAATTTTGTCAAGGCTCGAGAATTTATTCTTGGTTTATGCAATATTGTTTAACAAAAAGTAAACAAAGGAAACCACCATAAATAATGGTTCCAAGAAAATTAAATATTTAAACACACACCTAATATAATATAGTTCTCACTATAGAAAATACCGAATTCACCGATATTTTATATATGATACCTATGATTATATATAACTATATAAATGTGTAACTGCATAAAGTAAATGTTAAATTAAATAATTATACTTCATTTAGAACAACTGACAGAGCCACGCTATCGTCTAAATGAAATATATGATATAATTATATAAATATATATATGTATAATATAACAATAATAATTGATAAAATATTTATTGTATTAAAATTAAACAACAAATCAAGATAACCACTTCAATGGTATCAAGAATTTGCTGTAAATTGATAACAACAAATAATTCATTTTTATACCTACAATAAAAAGAAATTAGCAAAATGAAAAGAAATAAAGAAAGAATATACAAAATATAAAAAATATTACTTCACCAAGAATTCATCATCTTCATCTTGACATAATAGATTTATCTTTCCATGAACTTACTTTTGATCAACACTAAAAACATCACTCATAATTTGAAAAATGAAAAATATATTGGAACTTAGAACTTTTATACACACTCACACTATATTTTACAATGAGATAGAATGATTTTCAAGGTAGCACAAGGCCTCTTTTTATAGGCCAAATGAGAGAAAGGGTCAAAAATTTTATTAATGCCATGTAGTTGTAATAGTAGTCTTTGTCTCCTCCAACTTCAATTTCATGTCCCTTCTTTCAATGCTTTGTTCCACGACTTTAATCATCGAATTTGACTCTGCTCAAAACAACAAACATGTGGGAAATTGTTTGTAGATTAATATGCTAACTTGGTTCACCTCATTTGGTTAAATATTGAAATAGTTATGATTTTTTTACTATATGCTGGTCAAGCTGAAAGTAAATTTGTCCTTCTTTTGATATTTTCACAATTTGATCATCTTAACAAACTTTTTAGGCAATCATATCTTTTGCAAAGTTGTAGATAATTTTTCAAGGATTCCAAACATGTTTGAATCACCTCCATTTGATTTTTCTAGCTTGAGTTATCATTATTTTACCAACACGTAGAAAACCTGAAAATAAAACATATTTAGTAAGACATTAATATATAAACAAACAATACTAAAATAACATAATTTTATAATTTTAATTAAACTTAAATTTTAAAATATAGGTTTTAAAATATAATAAATTATTAATTTTAAGTTTCATCACACCCCCACACTATTTTATTACTAGTCCTTTAGTAATAAAATTTATCGGAAAATCACAACCTAGATTCTTTATTCCCTTTATATATTCAAATATACAAACATATTCATTTTAAAAACAAACTCATATAT
>NC_133312.1:14519632-14540328 GCF_012295235.1 Primulina huaijiensis
TTTTTTTTATTTTTTTATAAAAACAAACTAAGAGGAGAAGAAGAAGAGGAGATTTTTCATACCTTAAAGAGAAAACAAAATATTAAAACATACCGTTGAATCACAAGTTCAGCATCACATGAATTTTCTTTTCTTACTCTTGGATGTTGGCCAATTAAGTTGAGATAAGAATGGATCTGGTTCATGACTAAATCCTTGCAGTAAATCAATAAGTTCACCTTCACTTGTAGCAGAAACTAACATCCTTCGCGAAGCTAATGAAATAAATCCATGTTCCACAACATCATCAAGAAACGATAGCAATTTATCATAATAATTGTTAACATTTAACAAATCAATTGGCTTATTGTGGATATTTAATTGTGCCCAACAAACAGTATGAAATATTTCTTCCAAAGTACCGAAACCTCCTGGCAAAGCAATGAAAGCATCTGAATGTTCAATCATTTGAGTAATTCGTTCATACACATTGTCCACTTTCATTTCTTCTCCTATTTTTGGTCCAGTAAGATTGGCTAAGGTAATCGGAATAATGCCTAAGACTTCACTTCCACCTGCATGCGCAGCTTTTGCAACTTTTCCCATGAGACCAACTTCACCACCACCATATACCAAATGAATCTTTTTTTTAGCAAGTGTTATTCCAAGCTTTTCTGCTACCTATTCATAAATTGAATCTTTTCCTGCACTAGATCCACAAAATAAACAAATATTTTTTATTTTACTTACCGTGGACGTCGACAAGTTGAGAAATATGTTTTCTGCAATTGTTAGATCACAGCATATGAATTTATAAGCGTAACATGCCAAAAGTCAATATTTGTTAAGGAAATTATTATTATTAAAAGAAAATAAAAATGACACAAATTAAAACACATATATAAAGCGTAGTTGTGATTGTGGCTCACATCTTTATCTGATTTTACGTTCAGTAACGACTTCAACGCCTTCTACGAGTCGAGGATATGCTTCCCATCCAATTTTCTTATAAATTGGCAAACAGGGTCTTTTAACGTCAGATTCCCGAGACGAAATTGTATATATATATATTTACTTATCTAAACAGATATGCGTTACTATAGTAGGATCTTTATAAGGCTGATTCCACCGTCCATATTGATATTCCTCATGTTGAAATTGCCACCATAGTTTAAGAAGTTCATTTTCCACGTATCCACTAGAATGTGTATCAAGAACCTCTAGAAAATTATCCAAAGGCTCTTTACTCAGACAATTCTTAATGAATAAAATTTTATCTTATCTATTCATTGATGTCATTCCGACATTTTTGCATTTCCCTTTGCAAGTCCACCTTGCACATTTATGACATCCACCTATACGTTTATGTAATTCCCGAATTTTGAAATATTGTGGCATTAGTTGTGATGGTTTATGACTTTACGTTGTGGTATAAATGGTAATGAATGTTATAGAATGGAATAGAAAATTGATGGGTAGAATCAAAGGTTGAATTTGAGCTAAATAGGTGATGGAAGTGCAGAAACGGTATGAAAAATGTGGCAGTAGTTGTGGTTTTTAGCATAATGTTTTGTATATTGATCCAATTGATGTGAGGCTACTTCCATTAAAAAGATATGACATAAGGCTATAACTTTAATGTTTTGAGTTTTGTTCAAATCATTAGGGAAGACGAGCCAAAAGCGCCCCAAAGTGTGTCGTGCGTATCGTCGTTCCTACAATGACACATGTTGGGAGATTTAGCATAACTTTTTACTCAGATCTCCAAATGACATGAGGCCAATTGGAGATGCAAGCCAAGACATAGGGCTACAACTTTGTAGTTTACCACTTTCGCAAATTCTGAAGTTAAAAATGCGTTCTTGGCAGAATACTGCGCGCCCCTGCGCAGGATCCGGCGCCCTAGCGCGCGCAGTGCTGAAATTTTGGTGTTTGGGCAGCAAGGGGCGCGCGGCTGCGCCAAAATCACGCGCCATGGCGCCCAGCACTTGTACAAAAAACGTGTTTTGAGGTTTGGATGGTATATATTTGATTGGGGAATGATTTTTGTATCATTTTCTCTTCTCTTTTTCCTACTCCATCGGTTTAGAGCTAGGGTTCTTCATTTTTCCTTTCATCTTCTAATTTCTTCTTCAATCTATGGGAGATTTGTTCAAGGAAATTATGAAATGAAGTTAGATTTGTGATCCTCTCTCCAAGATCTTCAAGATGGTGTAAGTATGTTATATTTTTATTCAAGTTTGGAAATGGGATGAAGTTTAGAATTGATATTTGTGTTGATATTTGAGATGTTGGAGATGTTGAAATTGTGTTGGTTTGAATTTAAAATGGAATTGAAGCCAATGGCAAAGTATAGGAGCTAATTTCTTTAGCACGCATGCTATGTGTTTGATGAAATGATTCAATGAATGTTTTTATGGCATATTAAGGTTAAGAAATTTACGGATCTTGATTCAAAGCAGTATTGAACTAATTATGAATTTTGAACAGAAATTACTCTGTTTTGATAGATGATCAAAGTCCTTGAGTTATAGTAGAATTCAAAGGTTCAAGACTTCTCATCTACACATTTCGATCTTCTTTTGGTAATATTTGAAAGGTATGTTACGGTCGATAACATACGAGGTAAAAGTATCATTTTTATTTTAAATTGAAAACTCTATGGCTTGATGAACTATTGGTGATTTGATGATGATTGTTGTATTGAGATGAGTTGATTATGATATCGAGATGATGATATTGATTTGCATCATGACATTGCATATTGAGCCACTTGTTGATTCAGATTTGATATGGCGGAGGTCGCCTTGATATATTGATTTGTTGGACGTATGGGGCTATAGTTGAGTTGGCATAGTGTATGCGGAGGTCGCTGCTATGGCCTGAACACTCTCTATAGGCGCACCATAGTCCTGGGATTGTAGAACACAGCACCCCACCCCGAGCGGATGAGTCGGTGGATGTTGCTGGGTGATTCTATTCCCTTGGGTACCCTATGACCAGATGATTCACTTGATCTTGAGATTTATTGATAGCCCACAGCTTCTGATCATGCATTGCATTATATTGCATCTTTATGAATTTATATGAAATATTTGAAAATTTAACTCTCATTTGTGATTGATTGTATCATACTGGGTTTATACTCACCGGCATGTCCGGTACCTCTTGTTTTCATGTGCTTGACGGTAGGTGAGGCGAGGCTTGGGATGCCAGAGTCCAGCTCAAGGCGAGGAGATACGAGTTAGAGTGGGATTCTCGGGTCTTAGGAGCTATGTGATGATGTTTGGATTTCTTTGGTTCACTACTTCATGTTGGCATGTTGAAAATTTATATTTCAAACATTTGAGACAATTAAATTATTTTGACGATGTTTATGTAAGTTTGTGAACAACAAATTATGTATTTTACTCAATCATTTGGTGTGTGACAATTATAATTATTAGTATTAGATATCGGACCCGGGGCCCCACATTAGGTGGTATCAGAGCGTAAGATATTTGGGAACAGGGTAGATCGAGTCAGTTAGAATTGATTGATCATGTTATATATTTGTTAGCATTTTCATTGTGCTATAATGTGAAATACATGATTTAAATTGAGAAATTATATTGTTGAGCTTTATTCGAGATTTTTGAGATTGTTGAGTCTCGAGAGCCAGAGATGATTGATACAAGATTGAGATGATTGTGATTTTGTGATTTTATCTGTGGTTGATCTATTGTATATCAGACATGGCTACTCGAGGTAGAGGTCGTGGTAGACATAGACAGAACGTACCAGTGGCACAAGATCAGGGCAGTGCTACTCATACTCAGATGGATATAACTCCGACTCCGATGGAGATACTGTTAGCCAGATTTCAGTCTTTGCACCCACCGATGTTGAAGGGTACGGAGAATGCATTAGACTGTGAGAACTGGTTGGAGAATATGGACCAATTATTTGAATCTCTTGAGTATCCAGATGATCGTAGAATCAAGTTAGTTGTTCATCAGTTATTGGATGTTGCTAAAAGTTGGTGGATCATGACCAAGAAAGCTTTAGAGAGTCGAGGTACGATTGTTACCTGGGATATCTTTAAATCTGAATTTTATCAGCGTTTCTTTCCTACCTCTTACAGGAAAGATAGGGGAGCCGAGTTTGCAAATTTAAAGCAGGGAAATTTGAATATTGAGGACTATGTTGCTAAGTTCTCGAATTTACTGAGATTTGCTCCTCATGTAGCATCTGATGAAGAAGCTAAGGCCGATCACTTCATAAATGGTCTTAATTCTGATATCTTTACCCTGGTTAATACTGGAAGGCCTAAAACTTTTGCTGAGGCTCTTGATCGAGCCAAGGGAGCTGAAACCGGAATTATTAGGCAGAGAGGTTCTCAGTATATGCAACGACCCCAACAACCACATTATAGACAGCAGTTCAGACAGGGTAATAATGGCGGTAACAGTGGCAACATAAGAGAGCAGTTTCGGGCTAGAGGCAAGCAATTTAAGAGGCATGGCAGTAATTTTTCGAGTTTTAGTGGATCGAGACAGTCTGGTTCAGTTCAGAGCACTGGTTATTCAGGACCGACTTGTGGTCAGTGTGGTGGTAGACATTATACCGATCAGTGTAGAGGAATCTCGGGAGCTTGCCACTTGTGTAACCAGGTGGGACACTATGCTCGAGTGTGTCCTAACCGTGGCAGTGATATGTCTCAGAGTGGGGGATCATCGAGACAGACACCTCACCAGAATCGTCAGAACCCTACAGTTCATTCCTATCAGCAGTCAAACCGATCAGATCAGAACAAACAGAGTGGTAGCCACAGGGTAGGACAGCCACCTAGACAACAGGGTCGAGTTTTTGCACTCACGGAGGATGAGGCACATAATGCTCCAGATAATGTCATTGCAGGTAATTGTTTTCTCTCAGGTTATCCTGCTTATGTTTTGATGGATACTGGTGCATCACATACTTTCATAGCTGAGCACTTTGTCTCATTGCATTCACTGCATTCTATGCCATTATCATCTACATTATCTATTTCTACTCCACTGGGCAAAGTGATGAGGTCAGCAGAAATGATAAGTGGTTGTGAATTTCGTTATGAGGATAATGTCATTGAGCTTGATTGTATTGTGTTGGAGATGTCTGATTTTGACTGCATACTTGGTATTGACATGTTGACAAGATACAGGGCTACTGTAGACTGTTTTCAGAAGATTGTTAAGTTTAGGCCTGATATGACAGATCACTGGACATTCTATGGTAAGGGTTCTCGAGCTAAGATTCCTTTGATATCTGTTTTGTCCATGACTCGTTTGTTGCAGAAAGGAGCAGAATGTTTCTTGGTTTATGCAATTGATATTTCAAGGTCAGTACCTAAATTGGCAGATATTCCAATTGTTAGTGAATTTTCAGATGTATTTCCAGATGAAATTCCAGGATTTCCTCCAGTCCGAGAGATTGAGTTCAACATTGAGTTGATGCCAGGTACACAGCCTATTTCTAGAGCTCCTTATAGGATGGCGCCAATTGAACTGAAGGAACTAAAGGAACAACTTGAGGATCTATTGGCTAAAGGATATATAAGACCAAGTGTTTCACCTTGGGGTGCTCCGGTTTTATTCGTGAAGAAGAAAGATGGGTCTATGAGGCTTTGTGTCGATTATAGACAGTTGAATAAAGCCACAGTAAAGAATAAGTATCCTTTGCCAAGGATTGATGATCTCTTTGACCAGTTGCAGGGTTCTTCTGTATATTCTAAGATTGATTTAAGATCTGGATATCATCAGTTAAGAGTTAGAGAGGCAGATGTGCCTAAGACTGCTTTTCGTACCAGGTATGGGCATTTTGAATTTTTGGTTATGCCTTTTGGGTTGACCAATGCACCTGCGGTATTTATGGATTTGATGAACCGTGTGTTTCAACGGTATATAGATCAATTTGTTGTGATCTTCATTGATGATATTCTTATTTATTCAAAATCTGAATTTGAGCATGCCGAGCACTTGAGAGCTGTTTTGCAGATTTTGAGAACTGAAAAGTTGTATGCTAAATTATCCAAATGCGAGTTTTGGTTGGATAGAGTGGTTTTCCTTGGACATGTGATTTCAAGTGCAGGTATATCAGTTGATCCGAGTAAAGTTGAGGCAGTCATCAATTGGTCTAGACCGACATCAGTTCCTGAGGTACGTAGTTTTATGGGTTTGGCAGGTTATTATCACATATTTATTAAAGGATTCTCACAGATTGCGAGGCCAATTACCCAGCTGACACAAAAGAATGCACCATTTATTTGGTCACAAGCATGTGAGGATAGTTTTGTTGAACTTAAGAAGAGATTGACTAGTGCTCCAGTTCTGACTATTCCATCAGGTGTAGGAGGATTTACAGTGCACACTGATGCTTCACATCAAGGACTGGGTTGTGTATTAATGCAGCATGGACGTGTTGTTGCCTATGCTTCACGACAGTTGAAGCCACATGAGTCTAGATACCCAGTGCATGACTTGGAACTAGCAGCAGTGGTTTTTGCCTTAAAGATTTGGCGTCACTACTTGTATGGGGAGACATTTGAAATATTCACTGATCATAAGAGTTTGAAATACCTCTTTTCACAAGCTGAGCTGAACATGAGACAGAGACGTTGGCTAGATTTGTTGAAAGACTATGATTGCGAAATAAAATATTATCCAGGCAAGTCTAATGCAGCAGCCGATGCTTTGAGCAGAAAAGTATGTAATATGTCTTTGATCACTAGCAGTGTATCTGATCTAGTAGAAGAATGTTGTCTTTCTGGTTTGGATTTTGTGGTAGATACTCAACCTGTAAGAGTATTTATGATTCAGGCAGAACCCGAGTTGTTTGTTAAAATTAAAGAGGCCCAAAGGTTAGATCAAAGCATTCAGAAATCAGTTGAACTCGTCAGATCAGGACATCGATCAGAATTTCAGGTCAATAATGAGGGTATTTTGTTTGTGAATGATCGTATTGTAGTTCCTAATATTTCAGAGTTGAGGATGCAGATTTTGCATGATGCTCATTGCAGTAAATTCAGTGTACACCCTGGAAGTAAAAAGATGTACAATGATTTGAAGAAACAATTTTGGTGGAAAAGAATGAAATCTGACATAGTAGAATTTGTATCTCGTTGTTTGAATTGTCAACAAGTGAAAGCAGAAAGAAAGCGACCAGGAGGTCTTTTGCATAGCCTTAAGGTTCCAGAATGGAAGTGGGACCATATCACCATGGACTTTGTCACGAAATTGCCGAGGTCGTCAAGGGGTTGCGATGCAATTTGGGTTATCGTTGACAGATTAACCAAGTCTTCATGTTTCATTCCGTATCAGATGACATATAGGCATGATCAGATGGCCAGATTGTATATCAGAGAAGTTTTGAGATTGCATGGTGTGCCTAAGTCAATTGTATCAGATCGTGATCCCAGATTTTCTTCTCATTTTTGGCAGAGTTTACAAGAGGCTCTTGGTACTCGTTTGCATTTGAGTACAGCATATCATCCTCAGACAGATGGACAGTCAGAACGTACTATTCAGACATTAGAGGATATGTTGAGAGCTGTAGTGATGGATTTTGGTATTGGTTGGCAGGATTCGTTACCACTTGTCGAGTTTTCTTATAACAACAGTTATCAAGTGAGCATTGGAATGTCACCATTTGAAGCACTATATGGCAGGAAATGTAGATCTCCTTTGTATTGGGACGATTTATCTGAAGCACCAATTGTAGGACCTGATATGATAAGAGATATGACAGAGAAGGTGAAATTGATTCAGAGTCGTATGAGAGCTGCTCAGGATAGGCAGGCTAAGTATGCGAACATCAGGAGACGGCCGTTGATTTTTGAGAAAGGTGACAGAGTTTTTCTGAAAATATCTCCTTTCCGTGGTACAGTTAGATTTGGAAAGAAAGGAAAATTATCACCGAGATTTGTAGGTCCGTATGAGATTTTGGAACGTGTGGGTGATTTGGCTTATAGATTAGCTCTTCCTCCTGCGTTATCAGGTGTTCATGATGTTTTTCATGTGTCCATGTTGAGGAAATATCATCCAGATCCATCTCATGTGCTTCCACCTGATGAGGTTGAGTTAGACAAGACTTTGAGCTATATTGAGAGACCGATTCAAATTCTAGACAAAAAAGATAAGCAACTCAGAAATAAATTGATACCGTTGATTAAAATACAGTGGAACAGACATGGTGTCGAAGAGGCAACTTGGGAATTAGAAGATAAAATGAGACAAAAATATCCAGAGTTATTCCAATGAAGTACGCTTCTATTCTCGGTTTTTATTTTCAGTATTGATTATTACATGTTAGACTTGAAAGAGATGATTGATTTCGAGGACGAAATCTATTTTTAGAGGGGAGGAATTGTAATGCCCGAATTTTGAAATATTGTGGCATTAGTTGTGATGGTTTATGACTTTACGTTGTGGTATAAATGGTAATGAATGTTATAGAATGGAATAGAAAATTGATGGGTAGAATCAAAGGTTGAATTTGAGCTAAATAGGTGATGGAAGTGCAGAAACGGTATGAAAAATGTGGCAGTAGTTGTGGTTTTTAGCATAATGTTTTGTATATTGATCCAATTGATGTGAGGCTACTTCCATTAAAAAGATATGACATAAGGCTATAACTTTCATGTTTTGAGTTTTGTTCAAATCATTAGGGAAGACGAGCCAAAAGCGCCCCGAAGTGTGTCGTGCGTATCGTCGTTCCTACAATGACACATGTTGGGAGATTTAGCATAACTTTTTACTCAGATCTCCAAATAACATGAGGCCAATTGGAGATGCAAGCCAAGACATAGGGCTACAACTTTGTAGTTTACCACTTTCGCAAATTCTGAAGTTTAAAATGCGTTCTTGGCAGAATACTGCGCGCCCCTGCGCAGGATCCGGCGCCCTTGCGCGCGCAGTGCTGAATTTTTGGTGTTTGGGCAGCAAGGGGCACGCGGCTGCGCCAAAATCACGCGCCATGGCGCCCAGCACTTGTACAAAAAACGTGTTTTGAGGTTTGGATGGTATATATTTGATTGGGGAATGATTTTTGTATCATTTTCTCTTCTCTTTTTCCCACTCCATCGGTTTAGAGCTAGGGTTCTTCATTTTTCCTTTCATCTTCTAATTTCTTCTTCAAACTATGGGAGATTTGTTCAAGGAAATTATGAAATGAAGTTAGATTTTTGATCCTCTCTCCAAGAACTTCAAGATGGTGTAAGTATGTTATATTTTTATTCAAGTTTGGAAATGGGATGAAGTTTAGAATTGATATTTGTGTTGATATTTGAGATGTTGGAGATGTTGAAATTGTGTTGGTTTGAATTTAAAATGGAATTGAAGCCAATGGCAAAGTATAGGAGCTAATTTATTTAGCACGCATGCTATGTGTTTGATGAAATGATTCAATGAATGTTTTTATGGCATATTAAGGTTAAGAAATTTACGGATCTTGATTCAAAGCAGTATTGAACTAATTATGAATTTTGAACAGAAATTACTCTGTTTTGATAGATGATCGAAGTCCTTGAGTTATAGTAGAATTCAAAGGTTCAAGACTTCTCACCTACACATTTCGATCTTCTTTTGATAATATTTGAAAGGTATGTTACGGTCGATAACATACGAGGTAAAAGTATCATTTTTAGTTTAAATTGAAAACTCTATGGCTTGATGAACTATTGGTGATTTGATGATGATTGTTGTATTGAGATGAGTTGATTATGATATCGAGATGATGATTTTGATTTGCATCATGACATTGCATATTGAGCCACTTGTTGATTCAGATTTGATATGGCGGAGGTCGCCTTGATAGATTGATTTGTTGGGCGTATGGGGCTATAGTTGAGTTGGCATAGTGTATGCGGAGGTCGCTGCTATGGCCTGAACACTCTCTATAGGCGCACCATAGTCCTGGGATTGTAGAACACAGCACCCCACCCCGAGCGGATGAGTCGGTGGATGTTGCTGGGTGATTCTATTCCCTTGGGTACCCTAGGACCAGATGATTCACTTGATTTTGAGATTTATTGATAGCCCACAGCTTCTGATCATGCATTGCATTATATTGCATCTTTATGAATTTATATGAAATATTTGAAAATTTAGCTCTCATTTGTGATTGATTGTATCATACTGGGTTTATACTAACCGGCATGTCCGGTACCTCGTGTTTTCATGTGCTTGACGGTAGGCGAGGCGAGGCTTGGGATGCCAGAGTCCAGCTCCAGTCGAGGAGATACGAGTTAGAGTGGGATTCTCGGGTCTTAGGAGCTATGTGATGATGTTTGGATTCTTTGGTTCACTACTTCATGTTGGCATGTTGAAAATTTATATTTCAAACATTTGAGACAATTAAATTATTTTGACGATGTTTATGTACGCTTGTGAACAACAAATTATGTATTTTACTCAATCATTTGGGGTGTGACAATTATAATTATTAGTATTAGATATCGGACCCGGGGCCCCACAGTTTAGCTCTTCGTTTTTGGCATATGTGCTTTTACCAAATCCTGGCATATGTCTTATTATTATTTCACTTGCTTCCCCAACCAATCGGACTTTTGCTTCAATTATAAAACGGATATCATTCGGTATGCCATATGACATCATCAACCTTGGTCGCTCACATCTAGCTTTATAAATTTTTTTCGACGCATTATCAGGTAAACAAGCAAAATATTTACGAAGATTCACAACACAAGCATCCATATTATTATTATTATTATTATTATTATTATTATTATTATTATTATTATTATTATATATTTCAATTATTTTGGAAAAACTGAAAACCGACTTAGATAGTCACGGAGTACCGTTATCCGCCACTTAACCGGGAAATGAACTAGAATATGCAAAAACAAAATGAAAATATCAAACAACTATTGTGGATCATATAAAGGCATAAAATCATCATTAAGAATTTCATTTTTTATAAAAGGCTTAAGTCTTTGCCCATTAACTTTAAACATGTCATTATTTTTAGGATTTTCAATATCAACAGCACCATGAGGATAAACAAATTTAACTATAAATGGTCCTGACCATCTCGATCTTAGTTTTCCTCGAAATAAATGCAAAAGAGAATTATAAAGTAAAAATTTTTGTCAAATTTCAAATAACTTTCTCATAATATTTTTATCATGAAAGGCTTTAGTTTTATCTTTATAAATCTTTGAATTTTCATATGCATCATTTCTTAATTCTTCAAGTTCATTTAATTGTAATTTTCTTCATTTAGATGCATCATCTAAATTAATATTAAATGCTTTAATTGCCCAATAAGCTTTATGTTCAAGTTCAACCGGTAAATGACAATGCTTACCAAAAACTAACCTATATAATGACATCCCTAATGATGTCTTAAATGCAGTTCTATATGCCAATAATGGATCAGTTAATCTTAAAGACCAATCTTTTCGATTTAGATTAACTGTTTTTTCTAAAATTTGTTTTATTTCTCTATTTGCAAAGTTCAAATTGACCATTATTTTGAGGATGATATGAGGTAGAAACTTTATGTGTAATGCCATATTTTCATAACAAAGAAGAAAATGATTTATTTATAAAATGACTTTCTCCATCACTAATTATTACTCTAGGTATTCCAAATCGGCTAAAACTATTTTCTTTTAAAAAGTTTATAACAATTTTATGATCATTAGTTCTACATGCAATTGCTTTAATCCATTTTGAAACATAATCAACATCGACTAAAATGTACGTATATCCAAAAGATAATGGAAATGGACCCATAAAATCTATCCCCCAACTGTCGAATATTTCAATAATTATCATTGGATTTAAAGGCATCATGTTTTGTTTTGAAATTGATCCCATATTCTGACAGTTTTCACAAGATTTGCAAAATAAATGCGTATCTTTGAATAAAGACGGCCAATAAAATCCACATTGTAAGATTTTCGCAACTGTTTTATTGGATGAAAAATGACCTCCACATGCTTCAGAATGACAAAATTTAATAAAATTACTTACTTCATTGTCTGGTATGCAACGTCGAAAAATTTGGTCAGAACAATACTTAAACAATTAAGGATCATCCCAATAAAATTTTTTAACTTCTATCAAGAATTTATTCTTATCCTTGGAATCCCAATGAGAAGGCATTTTATTTGTCACAATAAAATTTACAATGTTAGCAAACCAGAGCATAATAGTAGAATAAAACAACTGATCATCTGGAAAATTTTCATTTATTGGTATTTCATTATCAGATGATTCAGTCATTATTCTAGATAAATGATCGGCTACGACATTTTCTTTTCCTTTTTTATCCTTAATTATAATATCAAATTCTTGTAACAATAAAATCCACCGTATTAATCTTGGCTTAGCATCTTGTTTATTTGATAAATATTTTACGGCAGAATTATCAGTGTACACAATAGTAGTAGATCCAATTAAATAAGATGAAAACTTATCTAATGCAAATACTACTGAAAGTAATTCTTTTTCAGTAGTTGAATAATTTATTTGGGCACTATTTAAGGTTCTACTAGCATAATAGATTGCATACGGTTTTTCTTCTTTTCTTTGTCCTAACACAGCTTTTATAGCATAATCACTTACATCACACATTAATTCAAATGGTAAAGACCAATCTGGAAGTTGTAAAATAAGTGATGTAATTAAAAGATTAATTATTTTTTAAAAGCATTTTCACATTTCTGAGTCCATTCAAACTGTGTATCTTTTGTTAAAAGATTTGAAATTGGTTTAAATATTATGCTGTAATCTTTTATAAACCTTCTATAAAAACCTGCATGACTCAAGAATGATCGAACTTCTTCAACCGTTTTTGGTGATGTTAAATTAGCAATAACATCAACTTTGATTTTATCAACTTCAATTCCTTTTTCAGATATCACATGACCTAACACAATCCCAGATTTAACCATATAATGACATTTTTCCCAATTTAAAACAAGATTTTTTTCTTCACATCATTTTAATACTTCTTCTAGGTTTTTAAGACAATTTTCAAATGAGTTTCTAAAAACAGTTATGTCATCCATAAAAACTTCAGCAATTCTTCAATCATATCACTGAAAATACTTAACATGCATCTTTGAAAAGTAGCCGGAGCATTACATAAACCAAATGGCATTCTTTTTAATGAAAAAGTTCCGAAAGGACAAGTGAAAGTAGTTTTTTCTTGATCTTCTAATGATATAGGTATTTGATCATACCCCGAATACTCATCAAGAAAACAGTAATAAGAATTTCCTGCTACTTTTTCTAGAATTTGATCTAAAAATGGTAGTGGGAAATGATCTTTTCTAGTTGCAACATTTAATTTTCTATAATCAATACACATACGCCAACTAGATGGAATCTTAGCATGTAATAACTCCCCCTTTTCATTTTTTATAACAGTGATGCCTGACTTTTTAGGTACTACTTGTGTTGGACTTACCCATTTACTATATGAGATTGGATAGATAATTCCAGCGTCTAATAGTTTTAATACTTCATTCTTAACAACTTCCTTCATATGTGGATTTAACCTTCTTTGTACTTGTTGATATGTTTTAGCGTTTTCTTCCAAATGAATTTTATGTGTGCAAATTAAAGGATTTATGCATTTTATATCTTTCAAAGTCCATCCAATTGAATTTTTATATTGTTTAAGTAATTTAATTAAATCTTCTTCTTGATTTGTTAGAAGAGTAGAAGAAATTACAACAGGAAAAGTTTTATTTTCACCAATAAATACATATTTCAATTCGAATGGTAAAACTTTTAATTCAAGTTTTTTATTATCATCTTCTTTAAAATTATTTTCAGACTCAAAATTTTCTATTGAAAAAACTTCAGATTGTTGATTTAAGTTTTCTTTTTGTTTATTTTCTTCCACAATTGTTTCAATTTCATTATCATATTAATTTTCATTAATACTTGGTTGTTTACATAAATTGAACACATTAAGTTCTAGAGTCATATTTCCAAAAGACAATTTCATTATTCCAATTCGACAATTAATTAAAGCATTTGAAGTTGCTAGAAATGGTCGTCCAAATATTTCTGGAATTTCATTATGTACATCTATTCGTTGTGTATCCGAAACAATAAAATCTACAGGATATATGAATTTATCAACTTGAACCAACATATCTTCTACAATACATCTAGGTATTTTGATTGACCTATCCGCCAGTAAGAGAGTAACAGAAGTGGGTTTTAATTCTCCTAAATTAAGTTTTTCATAAACTGAGTAAGGAAGTAAATTCTCACTTTCTCCCAAATGTAACAAAGCTTTTAATTTTATTTTCTCCAATAATACATGAAATTGTTGGACAACCAGGATCTTTATATTTTAAACTAGAATTATTTTGAATAATAGAACTTACTTGTTCAGCCAAGAATGCTTTCTTCTTCACATGCAATTTTCTCTTCACTGTACATAAGTCTTTTAAAAATTTTGCATATGAAGGTACTTGTTTCATAGCATCTAATAATGGAATATTTATCTTTACTTGTTTAAAAACTTCATAGATATCAGAATCATTTTTTGTTTTTTATGATTCGTTAATGCATGAGGAAATGATGGAGGTTTATTTGATTCATTTACTATTTCAGATGATTTATCATTCAACATATTATTTTTAGAATTTAAGGTATCATCATTCTCAAAAGTATCAGGATTATCATCCTTATTCTTTGATTTTAAATGATCTTCGTTTTCATTACTATATGGATCATTAACTATTTTACAACTTCTAAGGATAATAACATATTTTAATCAATTTTTCATTTTTTAATTCTTGATTTTGATTTTTAGGATTAGGTTGAGGTTGAGATGAAAATTTTCTTTCTTCATGAATATTAAGTGCAAATGAAAATTTTGCAAGAGTTTCTTTCAAATCACTTATAGATTGACTGTTTTGAATATTGATAGATTCTTGCTTTTGGATAAATGCATGAATTACATCTTCAAAGTTTTTTCTTGGAGGTGTAACATAAGGAATATAAACTTGATGATTTTGGTTATTTTGAAAATATTGTTGTGAGGGTTGTGCATTATTATCATTCCTCCAACTAAAATTAGGATGATTTTTCTATCCAGATTATATGATGTTGAAAAAGGATCTAGTATTGATTTTTTATAATTGTTAACATAATTTGCTTGTTCATGGAGACATTCTTTAAACGAAGGTAATGTTGGACAATCTTTTGTAGCATGATCATGTGTATCACATAGGTGACAAACAATTTCTTGAATACTTTTTAATTGACCACTCTTTTTCATTTCTAATGACTCAATTTTTCTTGCTAAAGATGCAAGTTTAGCTTGAATATCTATATCATCTTTAAGATTATAGATACCACCCCCATTTGTTGAATTATTGATTTTAGTTGTTGGTGGTTCTATTGTGCCTATATTATCCCAATTTTGAGCATTTTCTGCTAATGAATCCAAATACTCCATAGCTTCATTTGGGTTTTTATCTTCAAAAGTTCCATTACACATGAATTCTATCATTTGCCTATCTTTAGGTATTATACCTTCATTAAAGTGAGAAACTATTCTCCATGTTTCAACACCATGATGTGGGCATGTATTAAATAATTCTTTATAACTATCCCAACATTGATAAAATGTTTCTCCTTGTTTTTGAGAAAAAGTAGTAATTTTTCTTTTAAAAGAGTTTTTTCTATGGGAAGGAAATTTTTTTTTGAGAAATTGTTGTTGCATTTCTTCCCATGATCTTATTGAACTTTATCTCAAATTTTGTAGCCATGTTTTAGCTTTATCTTTTAAAGAAAAAGGGAAAAGCTTTAATCGAACTATATCCATGCTACAATTTTGATCATTACAAGTGTTACAAACTTCCTCAAATTCTCTTAGATGTAAATATGGATTTTCAGAATCTAAGCCATGAAAATTTGATAAACTTTGAATAATTTGAGGTTTAAAGTTGAAATTAGATGCATCAGGAGGAAAAACTAAACAAGATGGGGCACTAGTTCTAATAGGGATCATATGGTGCATAAGTCTTCTTAATTGATCATGTCCTTGATTATTATTATTATTATTGTTATCATTATTTTGATTATTTGAATTATCATCCATGTTTAAATTTTTTTCAGATACTCGAATAAGTCTACCACATTTTTTTCGACTCCAAATACACATGCAAAAAAAAACAACACAATATTTATAAATAAAACATAATTAACAAATATAAACTTAATTTATACCTCCCCGACAACGGCGTCAAAAACTTGTTACAAATTAAATTATAATTCACCCAAGTGTAGGTTGTCTGCAAGTAATATAATTAGTAAGTACGAGATCAATCCACAGAGATGTTATTTTAAGTTTAAATTTATTAATTTATAGATTACCAAATGCAAGAACGAAGTTTACAAATTATAAATTTTGTCAAGGCTCGAGGATTTATTCTTTGTTTATGAAATATTGTTTAACTAAAAGTAAAACAAAGGAAACCACCATAAATAATGGTTCCAGAAAAATTAAATATTTAAACACACACCTAATATAATATAGTTCCCACTATAAAAAATACCGAATTCACCGATATTTTATATATGGTACCTATGATTATATATATAACTATATAAATGTATAACTGCATAAAGTAAATGTTAAATTGAATCATTATATTTCATTTAGAACAACCGGCAGAGCCACGCTATTGCCTAAATGAAATATATGATTTAATAAGTTAGTTGCGATAAAATAAATGTTAGATGCAGAAAGTAAAAGTTAGTTGCGATAAAATAAATGTTAGATGCGGAAAGTAAAAGTTAGTTGCGATAAAATAAATGTTAGATGCGGAAAGTAAAAGTTAGTTACGATAAAGTAACTATTAGATTGTTAGATGTTAGTATTAAATCATAATATTTCATTTAGAACAACCGACAGAGCCGCACTATCGTCTAAATGAAATATATGATATAATTATATAAATATATATATGTATAATATAACAATAATAATTGATGAAATATTTATTGTATCAAAATTAAACAACAAATCAAGATAACCACTTCAATGGTATCAAGCATTTGATGTAAATTGATAACAACAAATAATTCATTTTTATACCTACAATAAAAAGAAATTAGCAAAATGAAAACAAATAAAGAAAGAATATACAAAATATAAACAATCTTACTTCACCAAGAATTCATCCTCTTCACCTTGACATAATAGATTTAGCTTTCCATGAACTTACTTTTGATCAACACTAAAAACATCACTCATAATTGGGAAAATGAAAAATATATTGGAACTTAGAACTTTTATACACACTCACACTATATTTTACAATGAGATAGAATGATTCTCAAGCTAGCACAAGGCCTTTATTTATAGTCCAAATGAGAGAAAGGGTCAAAAATTTTATTAATGCCATGTAGTTGTAATAGTAGTCTTTGTCTCCTCCAACATCAATTTCATGTCTCTTCTTTCAATGCTTTGTTCCACAACTTTAATCACCGAATTTGACTATGCTCAAAACAGCAAACATGTGGGGCATTGTCTGTAGATGAATTTGACCACTTGGTTCACCTCATTTGGTTAAATATTGAAATAGTTATGATTTTTTTACTATATGCTGGTCATGGTGAAAGTAAATTTGTCCTCATTTTGATATTTTCACAATTTGATCATCTTAACAAACTTTTTAGGCAATCACGTCTTCTGCAAAGTTGTAAATAATTTCTCAAGGATTTCAAACATGTTTAAATCACCTCCATTTGAATTTTCTAGCTTGAGTTATCATTATTTTACCAACACATAAAAAACCTGAAAATAAAACATATTTAGTAAGACATTTAAATAAAAACAAACAATACTAAAATAACATAATTTTAATGAAACTTAAATTTTAAAATATAGGTTTTAACATATAATAAATTATTAATTTTAAGTTTCATCAACTCTCTTCGCATGATCGTGGTTTGTGAAAGGGATAATTCCACAGCTTTTCCCGTAATATAGAATAATCTAACTGATTATTCAGGTTACAGATCTAGGAGTTTGGTCCAAGGATTCATTCTATGGAGAACGATGTTTTCAAACATCCTCTTACAAGACGTCGCAAGATATACTTGGAACTCCCTTGCTGTTTCCGACTCCGGAGCAGACTCCGATGATTTACTTGCACTATCCATTTGATATTTGACTAAAATGATTTAGTTTGTGTGTTTGCAGGTATTTATATTTATCCTCGGGGTAGCCGAAGAGTCGCATGACTGTTCACTTCCTGCACGAATATCAAGAGTCATCTGTCATTCCCTTAGATCCCAATTCTTTGTACTTATTATTTACTTGCATTAATTTAGGGAGAACATTATTTATTGGTGACTGTTTCCGGTACCACGTCATATACAGAAGGAGGATTGTATTTTCGATAAAACAGTGTGTCTACTTGTTTTTGACAAAGTTGCTGAAAATATTTCAGCACTTTCTCACTTCCAGTAGATATTATCATAAAACGACATATCCTCTTTTGAATTTTTTTTTAGTAACCGTATTGGACAACCCGCCTTTTATTAACTTTTAAACTTTTAAAATGATTGGCTTAACTGAGAACAGCTTTTCAAAGTCTCACCGTTAACATATTGACACGAGTCTCTATGTTTTCACTGACAGCTGTATATTTTGAATATTAACCGCCTCTTGTTCATCTTGTTTCACTTTTACATCTCAGATTATTGCATACTTGCCTACGTTTTCTCTCGTATTTCTTTCTACTGCAAATCTACTTCGAATCTTTTTCTCACAGGAAAACGGCTGGAGCTTATACCCTCAACGCTTATCAAGTCAACTTTGCTTCAGTACTGACTATCAAGGAGGACAATATTGTCAAGATGTTCAAGGCCATCGAGAAATCAGGCCTTAGGAGATTTCTGGAATCACCGGCAGTGATTTATAAGACGACCCTCCCAGAATCAAAACCAATAGGTGATATATTAGCAGAAGCAGAACGAAGCTTAACCGAAACCAGATGCAGAAGCGTAAAGTAACCTAAAGCGTAACAAAAAACAGAAGAAGTACTTAACGACGTTTGATTGTTATAAGTCTTAAATGCTACCGTTACTTTACATAGTACTAGTATTAATTACACCATTTAATGCTGTACGAAGTCATTTAATACGTCTTACTTGTTTTGGTATAAAACAAAGACTGATTATTCTGAAGATTTCTACAGGAACCTATTTCGGTAATAAAGCTGATTCACTAAGAAGCCAAAGAAGCCGTTTTGTTTATAGACATTGGAATCAAGACTTCCATATATATACAAAAACGACGACGATAATATTTAAAACAAGGAACACATTCTCTATCATACGAACGTCGATTTGAGCACTCAGAACTACTTATTATCTTCAAGCTCAATATACAGAAAAGCAGCACATGCTTTATAGTATTTATCCGATCTTTTGTGATCATCTTGTGCTGCTGTTTCTCACTATCTTAAACAAGATATTCACGTTACTATATCTTTCTGAGAAGAGTCTGTAATTTTGGAAAATAGTCTTTTCCGAAACCTTACTGTATTACTTGTGTTGTGTTGTGAAACTAAGATTTCAGTAGGCAAAGGATAAGTCTTGCTGAAGTGGGTGTGTACAAGAGTTATACTGTAAAAACCAAAGTCTTTTAGTGATACCTTCTGGAAACAGAAGAAGGGGAGACATAGAAGTTTTTATCTTTGAACTTCCAGAAACAACTATTGTCTACTGTTTTATTACTTTCACCCAATACCATCAGATCGTTTCCGCACTTATTGTGATCTGCTGGAAATTAACTAGAACAACATCACCTGCAATATCTAACAGGATTTCAGCACATTCGCAGAAACGTCAAAGAAAAAGAA
The DNA here is from genome assembly GCF_012295235.1 of Primulina huaijiensis. Lineage (NCBI taxonomy): Eukaryota > Viridiplantae > Streptophyta > Magnoliopsida > Lamiales > Gesneriaceae > Primulina > Primulina huaijiensis. The sequence continues at coordinate 14,539,503 of NC_133312.1, forward strand.
AGAGTTTATTCTCCCCCCCTTTAAACTCTATATCGATCCTCAACAATGAAAGTCACAATTAACGATCTAAATTCAACGAAAAAGAAAATGTATACGTATATGATGAAAAAGAAAATGTTTATAAAGAAAGGAAAAATGTTTAAGTTTATGCACGTTCGTGAAATGTTATTTTAAGTAAGTATTTTCACTGTTGCATGTGAATGTATATGTATTAATTTTTATTTTGGTTATGGGTTCTTAGTTGATAAACATAAAAATTGTACATTAATTAAATGTTTTATAATATAAATATATAGTTTTTGTTTTATTAAATGTTTAAATATTATATGTTTTATAATAAATTGTATAAAATATAAGTTGTTGTGTAATTACAAGATTTTAATATTTTTTATAGGTTCGATAAAACAAGAATAAACTTGGCGTTGCAAATGGGATTAAGATGATTCTTGGACCTGTAGAAAGTTGATTATAATATCTACAGTATTGTTGACAAGCATGAGATAAAAATCCTCTCACAATTGGGATCAAATTAAACAACAAATAAAGTTACCAAAGGAGTGCCAGTTTTACCATGCTCTAGTATTTTGACCATATCTCTCAAATTACTTGGTCAAATGGTTTGAAAAAAATACCACAACTAGACAACTCAATTATCCACATGTTTCTTTTTATGGGAAGAAGCATATTCGGAGAAGAAGATTTTCAAAAGTGATGTGTAATATAATATAATATCTTGGAACACCAATGAAGACTTATGTGTAAAAAAATAATATTTTATTTGTGGTTGTCTCCCCAAATTTGGCTATAAATAGAGGTGCATTGTAAT
>NC_133312.1:14543921-14696293 GCF_012295235.1 Primulina huaijiensis
GAGATTAAATCCACACATGAAAGATGTTGTGAAAACTGAAGTTCTCAAACTACTTGATGTTGGGATTATCTACCCTATTTCTGATAGTAAGTGGGTAAGCCCAACACAAGTAGTTCCGAAAAAATCTGGCATCACAGTGATAAAAAATGAAAAAGGTGAATTGTTAACAAGTCGAGTCCCATCTAGTTGGCGGATGTGTATTGATTATAGAAAATTAAATGACGCCACTAGAAAAGATCATTTTCCATTACCATTTTTTGATCAAATTTTAGAAAGAGTAGCAGGTCATCCATACTACTGTTTTCTTGATGGATATTCAGGTTATTATCAAATTCCCATTGCACTCGAAGATCAAGATAAAACTACATTCACATGTCCTTTTGGAATATTTGCATGTAGAAGGATGACATTTGGATTATGCAATGCCCCAGTAACATTTCAAAGATATATGCTAAGCATTTTTTGCGACATGGTTGAAAATTGTTTGGAAATTTTCATGGATGCTTTAACTGTCTTTGGGAATACATTTGATAATTGTCTTGAAAATTTTGAAAAAGTTTTAAAAAGATGCGAGGAAAAAGGTCTTATTTTAAATTGGGAAAAATGTCATTACATGATTACTTCTGGAATTGTTTTAGGACATGTCGTGTCATCTCATGGAATTGAAGTTGATAAAGAAAAAGTTGATGTCATTGCCAATTTACCTCCTCCAAAAACCATTAAAGAAATTCGCTCAAAAGACATGCTGGATTTTATAGGAGGTTTATAAAGGACTTTAGTTTAATCTCTAAACCTATTTGTAACCTCTTAACAAAAGACACTGCATTTGAGTGCTCAAGAATGTCAAAATGCTTTTGATAAAATCATTCGACATTTAACATCAGCTCCTATCATGCAACCTCCTGATTGGTCTTTACCATTTGAAATCATGTGCGATGCGAGTGATTATGCAGTCGGTGCAGTATTGGGTCAAAGAAGAAACGGTAAGCCTTATGTGATATATTATGCAAGTAGAACTTTAAACAATGCTCAAATGAATTACTCCACAACTGAAAAAGAACTACTTGCTGTAATATTTGCATTAGATAAATTTCGTTCTTATTTGATTGGATCAACAACTATCGTGTTTACTGATCATTCTGCTATTAGATATTTGTTGACCAAACAGGATGCAAAGCCACGACTGATACGATGGATTTTGTTGCTCCAAGAATTTGACATTGTGATCAAAGATAAAAAAGGAACCGAGAATGTCGTAGCCGATCATTTATCGAGACTAGTAACAGGATCATCTTGTGAAATGACACCAATTAACGATAATTTTCCTGATGAACATCTATTTTCAGTTACTACTACACCTTGGTTTGCTAACATAGTAAATTTTCTTGTGACAGGAAAAATGCCACCGCAATGGAGTTCTCAAGATAAAAGAAAATTTTTGAATGAGGTAAAAAAACTTTTATTGGGATGATCCGTATCTGTTCAAGTATTGTCCGGATCAAATTTTTCGACGTTGCATACCCGACAATGAGGTAAGTAGTGTCATTAAATTTTGTCATTCAGAAGCATGCGGAGGACATTTTTCTTCAAATAAAACAACTGCAAAAATCATGCAGTGTGGATTTTATTGGCCCATTTTGTTTAAAGACACCCACGAATCTGCAAGATTTATGAAAATTGTCAAAAATTGGGTGCGATTTCAAAAAGAAACATGATGCCTTTGAATCCTATTATTGAAATTGAAATCTTTGATTGTTGGGGAATAGATTTTATGGGACCTTTTCCACCGTCGTTTGGATACTTGTATATTTTAGTTGTTGTTGATTATGTTTCCAAATGGATAGAGGCAATTCCATGTCAAACAAATGATCATAAAATCTACATCAAATTTTTAAAAGAAAATATTTTAGTAGATTTGGAATTCCTCGAGCTATGATAAGTGAAGGGGGAACTCACTTTGTTAATAAACCATTTGCTTCATTAATGAAAAAATATGGTATTACTCACAAAGTAACTACTCCTTATCATCCTCAAACAAATGGACAAGTTGAATTAGCTAATAGGGAGATAAAGCAAATTTTGGAAAAAAAATGTTAACTCAAATAGAAAAGATTGGTCTCTGCGACTTAATGATGCACTTTGGGCATATCGAACAGCTTTTAAAACATCATTGAATATGTCTCCCTATAGGTTGGTGTAATGCCCGAATTTTGAAATATTGTGGCATTAGTTGTGATGGTTTATGACTTTACGTTATGGTATAAATGGTAATACCAGATGATTCACTTGATCTTGAGATTTATTGATAGCCCACAGCTTCTGATCATGCATTGCATTATATTGCATCTTTATGAATTTATATGAAATATTTGAAAATTTAACTCTTATTTGTGATTGATTGTATCATACTGGGTTTATACTCACTGGCATGTCCAGTACCTCTTGTTTTCATGTGCTTGACGGTAGGTGAGGCGAGGCTTGGGATGCTAGAGTGCAGCTCCAGGCGAGGAGATACGAGTTAAAGTGGGATTCTCGGGTCTTAGGAGCTATGTGATGAGGTTGGGATTTCTTTGGTTCACTACTGCATGTTGGCATGTTGAAAATTATATTTCAAACATTTGAGACAATTAAATTATTTTGATGATGTTTATGTGGATTTGTGAACCACAAATTATGAATTTTACTCGATCATTTGGTTTGTTACAATTATAATTATTAGTATTAGATATCGGACGCGGGGCCCCACATAAGGTGGTATCAGAGCGTAAGATATTTGGGAAAGGGTAGATCGAGTCAGTTCGAATTGCTTGATCATGTGATATATTTGTTAGCATTTTCATTGTGCTATGATGTGAAATACATGATTTAAATTGAAATATTATATTGTTGAGTTTTATTCGAGATTTTTGAGATTATTTAGTCTCGAGAGCCAGAGATGATTGATACAAGATTGAGATGATTGTGATTTTGTGATTTTATTTGTGGTTGATCTATTGTATATCAGGCATGGCTACTCGAGGTAGAGGTCGTGGTAGACATAGACAGAACGTACCAGTGGCACAAGATCAGGGCAGTGCTACTCATACTCAGATGGATATAACTCCGACTCCGATGGAGATACTGTTAGCTAGATTTCAGTCTTTGCACCCACCGATGTTGAAGGGTACAGAGAATGCATTAGAGTGTGAGAACTGGTTGGAGAATATGGATCAATTATTTGAATCTCTTGAGTATCCAGATGATCGTAGAATCAAATTAGTTGTTCATCAGTTATTATATGTTGCTAAGAGTTGGTGGATCATGACTAAGAAAGCTTTAGAGGGTCGAGGTACGATTGTTACCTGGGATATTTTTAAATCTGAATTTTATCAACGTTTCTTTCCTACCTCTTACAGGAAAGATAGGGGAGCCGAGTTTACAAATTTAAAGCAGGGAAATCTGAATATTGAGGACTATGTTGCTAAGTTCTCTAATTTACTGAGATTTGCTCCTCATGTAGCATCCGATGAAGAAGCTAAGGCCGATCACTTCATAAATGGTCTTAACCCTGATATCTTTACCTTGGTTAATACCGGAAGGCCTAACACTTTTGCTGAGGCTCTTGATCGAGCCAAGGGAGCTGAAATCGGAATTATTAGGCAGAGAGGTTCTCAGTATATGCAACTACCCCAACAGCCACAGTTCCGACAGCAGTTCAGACAGGGTAATACTGGCAGTAACAGTGGCAACATAAGAGAGCAGTTCAGGGCTAGAGGAAAGCAATTTAAGAGGCATGGCAGTAATTTTTCGAGTTCTAGTGGATCAAGACAATCTGGTTCAATTCAGAGCACTGGTTATTCAGGTCCGAATTGTGGTCAGTGTGGTGGTAGACATTATACCGATTAGTGTAGAGGAGTATCGGGAGCTTGCCACTTGTGTAACCAGGTGGGACACTATGCTCGAGTGTGTCCAAACCGTGGCAGTGATATATCTCAGAGTGGGGGATCATCAAGATAGACACCTCACCAGAATCGCCAGACCCCTACAGTTCATTCCAATCTGCAGTCAAACCGGTCAGATCATAACAAACAGAGTGGTAGCCACAGGGTATGACAACCACCTAGACAGCAGGCTCGAGTTTTTGCACTCACTGAGGATGAGGCACATAATGCTCCAGATAATGTTATTTCAGGTAATTGTTTTCTCTCAGGTTATCTTGCTTATGTTTTGATGGATACTGGTGCATCACATACTTTCATAGCTGAGCACTTTGTCTCGTTGCATTCATTGCATTCTATGCCATTATCATCTACTTTATCTATTTCTACTCCATTGGGCAAAGTGATGAGGTCAGCTGAATTGATAAGGGGTTGTGAATTTCGTTATGAGGATAATGTCATTGAGCTTGATTGCATTGTGTTGGAGATGTCCGATTTTGACTGCATAGTTGGTATTGACATGTTGACAAGATACAGGGCTACTGTAGATTGTTTTCAGAAGATTGTTAAGTTTAGACCTGATATGACAGATCACTGGACATTCTATGGTGAGGGTTCTCGTGCTAAGATTCCTTTGATATCTGTTATGTCCATGACTCGTTTGTTGCAGAAAGGAGCAGAATGTTTCTTAGTTTATGCAATTGATATTTCAAGGTCAGTACCTAAATTGGCAGATATTCCAATTGTTAGTGAATTTTCAGATGTATTTCCAGATGAAATTCCAGGATTTCCTCCAGTCCGAGAGATTGAGTTCAACATTGAGTTGATGCCAGGTACACAGCCTATTTCTAGAGCTCCTTATAGGATGGCGCCAATTGAACTGAAGGAACTAAAGGAACAACTTGAGGATCTATTGGCTAAAGGATATATAAGACCAAGTGTTTCACCTTGGGGTGCTCCGGTTTTATTCGTAAAGAAGAAAGATGGGTCTATGAGGCTTTGTGTCGATTATAGACAGTTGAATAAAGCCACAGTAAAGAATAAGTATCATTTGCCAAGGATTGATGATCTCTTTGACCAGTTACAGGGTTCTTCTGTATATTCTAAGATTGATTTAAGATCTGGATATTATCAGTTAAGAGTTAGAGAGGCAGATGTGCCTAAGACTGCTTTTCGTACCAGGTATGGGCATTTTGAATTTTTGGTTATGCCTTTTGGGTTGACCAATGCACCTGCGGTATTTATGGATTTGATGAACCGTTTGTTTCAAAGGTATATAGATCAATTTGTTGTGATATTCATTGATGATATTCTTATTTATTCAAAATCTGAAATTGATCATGTCGAGCACTTGAGGGCTGTTTTACAGATTTTGAGAACTGAAAAGTTGTATGCTAAATTATCCAAATGCGAGTTTGGTTGGATAGAGTGGTTTTCCTTGGACATGTGATTTCAAGTGCAGGTATATCAGTTGATCCGAGTAAAGTTGAGGCAGTCATCAATTGGTCTAGACCGACATCAGTTCTTGAGGTGCGTAGTTTTATGGGTTCGGCAGGATATTATCGCAGATTTATTGAAGGATTCTCACAGATTGCGAGGCCAATTACCCATCTGACACAAAAGAATGCACCATTTATTTGGTCACAAGCATGTGAGGATAGTTTTGTTGAACTAAAGAAGAGATTGACTAGTGCTCCAGTTCTGACTATTCCATCAGGTGTAGTAGGATTTACAGTGCACACTGATGCTTCACATCAAGGACTGGGTTGTGTATTAATGCAGCATGGACGTGTTGTTTACTATGCTTCACGACAGTTGAAGCCACATGAGTCTAGATACCCAGTGCATGACTTGGAACTAGCAGTTGTGGTTTTTGCCTTAAAGATTTGGCGTCACTACTTGTATGGGGAGACATTTGAAATATTCACTGATCATAAGAGTTTCAAATACCTCTTTTCACAAGCTGAGCTGAACATGAGACAGAGACGTTGGTTAGACTTGTTGAAAGACTATGATTGCGAAATAAAATATTATCCAGGAAAGTCTAATGCAGCAGCCGATGCTTTGAGCAGAAAAGTATGTAATATGTCTTTGATCACTAGCAGTGTATCTGATTTAGTAGAAGAATGTTGTTTCTCTGGTTTGGATTTTGTGGTAGATACTCAACATGTAAGAGTATTTATGATTCAGGCAGAGCCCGAGTTGTTTGTAAAAATTAAAGAGGCCCAAAGGTTAGATCAAAGCATTCAGAAATCAGTTGAACTCGTCAGATCAGGACATCAATCAGAATTTCAGGTCAATAATGAGGGTATTTTGTTTGTGAATTATCGTATTGTAGTTCCTAATATTTCAGAGTTGAGGATGCAGATTTTGCATGATGCTCATTGCAGTAAATTCAGTGTACACCCTGGAAGTAAAAAGATGTACAATGACTTGAAGAAACAATTTTGGTGGAAAAGAATGAAATCTGACATAGTAGAATTTGTATCTCGTTGTTTGAATTGTCAACAAGTGAAAGCAGAAAGAAAGCGACCAGGAGGTCTTTTGCATAGCCTTAAGGTTCCAGAATGGAAGTGGGACCATATCACCATGGACTTTGTCACGAAATTGCCGAGGTCGTCAAGGGGTTGCGATGCAATTTGGGTTATCGTTGACAGATTAACCAAGTCTTCATGTTTCATTCCGTATCAGATGACATATAGGCATGATCAGATGGCCAGATTGTATATCAGAGAAGTTTTGAGATTGCATGGTGTGCCTAAGTCCATTGTATCAGATCGTGATCCCAGATTTTCTTCTCATTTTTGGCAGAGTTTACAAGAGGCTCTTGGTACTCGTTTGCATTTGAGTACAGCATATCATCCTCAGACAGATGGACAGTCAGAACGTACTATTCAGACATTAGAGGATATGTTGAGAGCTGTAGTGATGGATTTTGGTATTGGTTGGCAGGATTCGTTACCACTTGTCGAGTTTTCTTATAACAACAGTTATCAAGTGAGCATTGGAATGTCACCATTTGAAGCACTATATGGCAGGAAATGTAGATCTCCTCTGTATTGGGACGATTTATCTGAAGCACCAATTGTAGGACCTGATATGATAAGAGATATGACAGAGAAGGTGAAATTGATCCAGAGTCGTATGTGAGCTGCTCAGGATAGACAGGCTAAGTATGCGAACATCAGGAGACGACCGTTGATTCTTGAGAAAGGTGACAGAGTTTTTCTGAAAATATCTCCTTTCCGTGGTACAGTTAGATTTGGAAAGAAGGGTAAATTATCACCGAGATTCATAGGTCCGTATGGGATTTTGGAACGTGTTGGTGATTTGGCTTATAGGATTTGCTCTTCCTCCTGCATTATCAGGTGTTCATGATGTTTTTCATGTCTCCATGTTGAGGAAATATCATCCAGATCCATCTCATGTGCTTCCACCTGATGAGGTTGAGTTAGACAAGACTTTGAGCTATATTGAGAGACCGATTCAAATTCTAGACAGAAAAGATAAGCAACTCAGAAATAAATTGATACCGTTGATTAAAGTACAGTGGAACAGACGTGGTGTCGAAGAGGCAACTTGGGAATTAGAAGATAAAATGAGACAAAAATATCCAGAGTTATTCCAATGAAGTACGCTTCGATTCTCGGTTTTTATTTTCAGTATTGATTCTTACATGTTAGACTTGAAAGAGATGATTGATTTCGAGGACGAAATCTATTTTTAGAGGGGAGGAATTGTAATGCCCGAATTTTGAAATATTTTGGCATTAGTTGTGATGGTTTATGACTTTACGTTATGGTATAAATGGTAGTGAATGTTATAGAATGGAATAGATAATTGATGGGTAGAATCAAAGGTTGAATTTGAGCTAAATAGGTGATGGAAGTGCATAAATGGTATGAAAAATGTGGTAGTAGTTGTGGTTTTTAGCATAACGTTTTTTATATTGATCCAATTGATGTGAGGCCACTTTCATTAGAAAGATATGACATAAGGCTATAACTTTCTTATTTTTAGTTTTGTTCAAATCATTAGGGAAGACGAGCCAAAAGCGCTCCGAAGTGTGTCATGCGTATCGTCGTTCATACAATGACACATGTTGGGAGATTTAGCATAACCTTTTACTCCGACCTCCAAATGATCTGAAATTTGGAGAGGTTCACGAAACGACATAGAGCTAAAACTTTGTAGTTTACCACTTTCGCAAATTCTGAAGTTAAAAATACCTTTTGGGCAGAATACGGCACGTCCCTGCGCCAGTCCCGCGCGATGGCGCGCCCGGTGCTGAAATTTTTGTTGTTGGGCAGTATGGTGCGCGCCCCTGCGCCAAATCACGCTCCATGGCACCCATCACTTGTACAAAAAAACGTGTTTTGAGGTTTGGATGGTATATATTTGATTGGGGAATGACTTTTGTATCATTTTCTCTTCTCTTTTTCCTACTCCATCGGTTTAGAGCTAGGGTTCTTCTTTTTTCCTTTCATCTTCTAATTTCTTCTTCAATCTATTGGAGATTTGTTCAAGGAAATTATGAAATGAAGTTAGATTTGTGATCCTCTCTCCAAGATCTTCAAGATGGTGTAAGTATGTTATATTTTTATTCAAGTTTGGAAATGGGATGAAGTTTAGAATTGATATTTGTGTTGATATTTGAGATGTTGAAATTGTGTTGGTTTGAATTTAAAATAGAATTGAAGCCAATGGCAAAGTATAGGAGCTAATTTCTTTAGCACGCATGCTATGTGTTTGATGAAATGATTCAATGAATGTTTTTATGGCATATTAAGGTTAAGAAATTTACGGATCTTGATTGAAAGCAGTATTGAACTAATTATGAATTTTGAACAGAAATTACTCTGTTTTGATAGATGATCAAAGTCCTTGAGTTATAGTAGAATTCAAAGGTTCAAGACTTCTCACCTACACGTTTCGATCTTCTTTTGGTAATATTTGAAAGGTATGTTACGGTCGATAACATACGAGGTAAAAGTATCATTTTTATCTTAAATTGAAAACTCTATGGCTTGATGAACTATTGGTGATTTGATGATGATTGTTGTATTGAGATGAGTTGATTATGATATCGAGATGATGATATTGATTTGCATCATGACATTGCATATTGAGCCACTTGTTGATTCAGATTTGATATGGCGGAGGTCGCCTTGATATATTGATTTGTTGGACGTATGGGGCTATAGTTGAGTTGGCATAGTGTATGCGGAGGTCGCTGCTATGGCCTGAACACTCTCTATAGGCGCACCATAGTCCTGGGATTGTAGAACACAGCACCCCACCCCGAGCGGATGAGTCGGTGGATGTTGCTGGGTGATTCTATTCCCTTGGGTACCCTATGACCAGATGATTCACTTGATCTTGAGATTTATTGATAGCCCACAGCTTCTGATCATGCATTGCATTATATTGCATCTTTATGAATTTATATGAAATATTTGAAAATTTAACTCTCATTTGTGATTGATTGTATCATACTGGGTTTATACTCACCGGCATGTCCGGTACCTCTTGTTTTCATGTGCTTGACGGTAGGTGAGGCGAGGCTTGGGATGCCAGAGTGCAGCTTCAGGTGAGGAGATACGAGTTAGAGTGGGATTCTCGGGTCTTAGGAGCTATGTTATGATGTTTGGATTTCTTTGGTTCACTACTTCATGTTGGCATGTTGAAAATTATATTTCAAACATTTGAGACAATTAAATTATTTTGACGATATTTATGTGGATTTGTGAACCACAAATTATGAATTTTACTCGATCATTTGGTTTGTTACAATTATAATTATTAGTATTAGATATCGGACCCGGGGCCCCACAGTTGGTTTACGGAAAATATTGTCATTTGCCTGTGGAATTGGAACATAAAGCTTATTGGGCGATCAAAACTTTAAATTCAAGCATGGATGATGCCAACAAATTGCGTAAATTGCAACTTAATGAACTTGATGAACTCAGAAATGACGCGTATGAGAATTCAAGGATTTATAAAGCAAAAATCAAATCATTTCATGATAAAACAATTCTTAGAAAATCTTTTGAGATTGGTAAAAAAGTTTTGCTTTATAATTCTCGACTTCACATATTCCCAGGAAAATTACGATCAAGATGGACAGGCCCATATGTTGTAAAGCATGTGTATACTTATGGAGCTGTGGATATTGAAAATCCTAAAAATGGTGATGTTTTTAAAGTAAATGGACAAAGGCTTAAACCATTTTTAGAAAATGAAATTTTTCAAGAAGAGTTTATTTCCCTTTCCGATCCTTGATTTTTTTTGTGTTGCATTTAATTTTGTTTGTTTTTATTTCAGGTTTCCTTAATCTTTTTATTTTCCCGGTTAAATGGCGGATAACGGTACTCCGTGACTCTCATAGTCGGTTTAATCAGTTTCCCATAATTGCTGATACAAAAATAAAAAAAATCATTTCTTTTCTTTTCAAAATGGATGAAATTCTCTCAAAAATTTGTAAATATTTTCCCTCTGTTTCTGAAAATGTTCTAAGAAAAATTTATGCAGGAAGGTGTGAAAGATTGAGATTGCTAATGCAAAAAGGAATTCCAGAAGATATTCGTCTTGTAATAGAAGCTAAGGTCCGATTAGGAGGAGAAGTTCCACAATCATTGCTCATTCGGTATTTGCCTGGATTAGGAAAAAGCACTTATGCGAAAAAACGAAGGGCCAAAAGTTTAGGGGTTTGTCATAAGTGTGCAAGATGGACTTGTGACAAACGATGCAGATCTTTGGGATGTGTTTCCAATAACAGAGAAGATAAAATTGGTTTCATTAAGAATGGGCTGAGTAAGGAGTCTTTAGATAACATCTTATTGACTCTTGAGACGCATTCTAGTGGACATGTGCATATTGAACTTCTCCGTTTATGGAAACAATTCCAAGATGAGCGTCATAGTCTTGGGAATCCGACTAAAAAAGACCCTGTTTGCCAATTTATAAGAAAATTGGATGGGAAGCATATCCTCGACTCATAGAAGGCGTTGAAGCCGTTTCTGGACGTAAAACCAGAGGAAAATTGTGAGCCACAATCACACTACTGTTTACATGCATGTGTGTCATTATTGTTTTTACTGTTTATTCTGTTTACAACTGTGACCCATAGTTTTGTCCTGATAACATATTACCCCTATAAAATCTCTCATCTTTCTCTCTATTTTCGCAAAAAAAAAAAGAAGAAAGTAAAAAAACATGGCTGGAACCTCTGCACAATCATTGAAAAATATTTGTGTATTTTGTGGGTCGAGTCCTGGAAAAAATGAAGTGTTTGTAGAAGCAGCGAATAATCTTGGAAAGATATTGGCTGAGAGAAAAATTCACTTGGTATATGGGGGAGGTAATATTGGGTTAATGGGATCTGTTTCAACATCTGCTCATCTTGGAGGTAGTCAGGTTTTGGGTATTATTCCTACAGCTTTAGCTGAAGGAAATATTACAGGTGTTACGATTGGTGAGGAATTAAAAGTTTCTTCTATGTATGAAAGAATCACAAAAATGATTGAAAATTCTGATGCTTTTATCGCACTACCAGGTGGTTTTGGTACATTAGAAGAAATTTTTCACACTGTTTCTTGGGCACAACTTAATATCCATAATAAACCTGTGGGCTTGTTGAATATCAATAATTATTATGACAGTTTGTTGACATTTCTTGATAAAGCTGTGGAACAGAATTTCATTTCAGAAAATTCACGACGGATGCTCATCTGTGCTTCGACTGCCGACCAATTAATTGATGATTTGGAAGCTTTTGTTCATAAGCCTGATCCGATGATAACAAAGATCAATTGGTCGCAATCAAGCAATAAGAAAAGGAAGTTGGATCATTGATTCAAAAGTCGTGGATTGGTTTGCGTTTGTTTCAGTTTGTTATCTTCAATAAAATTCCAGGTGATATCTCTTTCATTATGTACTCTTTATTAATAGTTATTTTGACATTAGGGACAATGTCATATTCTGATTGGGGGGAGAACAAACTTATAAAAAAAATTAAAAAAAAAATTTAAAATAAAAAAAAAAAAATATATATATATTATTTTAAAATAAAATCATGTTTATTGTTTGTATCTTAGTAATTTTTGCAAAAATGTCATACATTACATGTTTGAAAGATTTAAATTAGAACATGCATTAATCTATTTAAGAATGTTTAAATTTTTATTTGAAAAAAAAAGTCAATTTTAATATTCTGATCAATATAAAAATATGATTTATGAAATCTTTTTGAGTGATTAACCATTGTGATAAAATCAGGTATTAAAGTATATGGCCCAAGATATACCTTATAAGAGTGCCTAAAATTTTAAACTCACACATATTTTGTGAGTGAGTGGAGAGGACTGAGAAAACAGCTTTCGAGCCTTTATTGATCATGAGAGAGACTATCTATTGTTTAGATCTTGAGTTCTTATTTTGAAAAAAAAATGATATTTCCTGAAAAAAAAAGGAGAAAAATACAAAAAGAAAGATATTAAAGATCTATGTAATTTTTAAGTTATATTCTACGACCCATATATCTCTCATAAAACAGAAAAAAAAAGAAAGAGAGAAATTTATTGTACAAATTAAATAAATATGTGGTCAAGAAGCATAAACTTAGTCTGATTCCATGATGTTATGAAAAAAAAATATCAGGAAAAAATATATAATAAGAACAACTAGATTTTGAATCAATGGATTTTCTATCTTTTGATTAGTTTGGCTCGTTTGTCTGTCTGCATTCTGTAAACCATTTTTCTGAGCATTTATCTGTATTCCAACTCCATGAGAGAAATCGTTGCCATAAATTGAAACATTTATTAACCTGTGAGGATATGGAGTTGAGACTCTTACTAGGAATTTCTGAAGGCCGTGTACATTTAACTACCTGAAATAAGCTTTGAATTGATCATCTCAAATTATTTCATAAATTATAATTATGATGATCTTGATATAACTTTGACAGTTTTCAAATTTAATTTAAACACTTAGATAGTTTTGATTACATTTCTATTTAAATTAATCAATATGTTTTGTATTGCTATTAACGCTTAAATTGCTAGGGACTAGCAATAAGCTGGTTGGGAGGTGTGATAAACATAAAAATTGTACATTAATTAAATGTTTTATAATATAAATATATAGTTTTTGTTTTATTAAATGTTTAAATATTATATGTTTTATAATAAATTGTATAAAATATAAGTTGTTGTGTAATTACAAGTTTTTACTATTTTTTACAGGTTCGATAAAACAAGAATAAACTTGGCGTTGCAAATGGGATTAAGATGATTCTTGGACCTGTAGAAAGTTGATTATAATATCTACAATATTGTTGACAAGCATGAGATAAAAATCCTCTCACAATTGGGATCAAATTAAGCAACAAATAAAGTTACCAAAGGAGTGGCAGTTTTACCATGCTCTAGTATTTTGACCATATCTCTCAAATTACTTGGTCAAATGGTTTGAAAAAAATACCACAACTAGACAACTCAATTATCCACATGTTTCTTTTTATGTGAAGAAGCAAATTCGGAGAAGAAGATTTTCAAAAGTGATGTGTAATATAATATAATATCTTGGAACACCAATGAAGACTTATGTGTAAAAAAATAATATTTTATTTGTGGTTGTCTCCCCAAATTTGGCTATAAATAGGGGTGCATTGTAATGTATTGAGATATCCCTCATTCTATGAACAAACCTTTGAGTTCATAATATTTCTCTCTATATTTTTCCTTTATTTCTTCATTTAAATACAATTAGCATGTTAATTTCATATTCAAAGTTTTACACTTTGAATAATGAATAGCTAACTTCCTAAAGTTGAGATGATAAGGTGAAACTCTTGGCATGATAATAAGGTTATTAAAAGGTAAGAATCTATGTTTTATATTATTTAATCATTATTTATTGTTTATGTTATATTTATTTCTTTAAGCATTTTTATACCCTACTTATAAGTGGGAGTTTTGATTTATTGTTGCTATATGTTACACTAAATTCTTGGAACCATTTAAATGTTAGTTTGGTATTACCAACCATTTAAAGTGGATGCCTTGATTTATTATATATAAATATATTATAATATTAAATTCTTGGAACCATTTAAATGTTAGTTTGGTTTTACCAACCATTTAACTTGGATTCCTTGATTTATTATATATGAATATATCATAGTATTAATTTATTGGTACCATTTAAATGTTTGTTTGGTTTTACCAACCATTTAAAGTGGGAACCTTGATTTAGTGTTTACAAATATATATAGCACAATAAATACTTGACCACATTTATAAGTTTTGGTATATATTATATACATATAAGATAATAATTTATAACATAATATAAATATGATTATTTAATATATTGGAACCATTTTATTAAGTGGATTTCAATATTGTTCGTTAATGTTAACTTTATTAAAATACCAAGAGTGGATCCTTTAATCTCAACTACTTAAATTAAAATTTGAACAATTAAAATTTACCCATTCAAGATTCAAACAATTAAAATTAAAAAGAAACAAGAACAAAAACAAAACAAAAAGACATTGTAGTGGACTTGTAATTACCTTAGCTTCCCTTTGGATACGATATCGGACTCACCGAATTATACTACTTGTGGACAACCTGCTCTTGGGAGTGCAACAATCAAAGTGACAACATTAGTCAATAGACTCACTAGGTGTGATCAATGCATGTGAGCATGATATTGATGTTGAGGGGCTTGATGGTTGATCTTACTGGACTGAAGGTGAACACAACTCGAAGATCAACGCTAGTTTTACCGCATTTATGATTTAAAGTTTATGATAAAGATTTTTATGACTTTTATGATGCTTTTTGAGTGGTTTTTGAGATGTGGTTAGAGTTAAATTTATTTTGAAATATTGCTAAGTTTAAGTTTGATAAAACGAATGACGATTTTATGTTTTGAATTCATTCCTTTGAATTTTCAAATTTAGTTGGTATGTTCTATTTTAAATGGTGTCAAAATATTTTACCTATATGTATACATATTTTTCGGCCGAATTTAGAAAAAAAAATTTTAGTACTTTTTAAGAAAACGAGTTGTGGACGTTTCACTATGAGTGGACTATTTATAGGTGGAGTTTGGAAGCTCTGAACTCGGGTTCCGAAGGTCCAAACTATACGTGTCAATGTCGTCTTGAGAGCTCATGGTTCGGAAGCTCTGATTTGCTGCTCGGAAGCTTCAAAATCTTGCTTGTTGATGCTCATCGGGCACAATATTGTTTTGCTGGCTACATGGTTTCGGAAGGTCTGATCTGCCCTTCGATGGTTCCGAACTTGTTGCTGAATAAGAACTTTGGTTTTGTTAATTAATGACACTTTAATCATGATAATCGATATTTATTGATAACTGAACTTGGTTCATTAAAATTCTTCTTCACAAGTAGGACTAGAGAGCTCCCCATGGTTATATCTTATTCTTTGGAGGTCTGATTTGTTTCTTATCTAAAATCTCCTGAAGTTGTTACTTCAATTCATTGAGTTCATCTTCTACCATTCGGTATGGTGCCTTTGAACTTGGTGAAACACCCAAATTAATCTAGAACTTCACTTCGGGATCTAGAATTGTTCCAGACAGTTCTTCAAGAAAGATATTCGGAAATTTTTGCACAACTAGAATATCTTCTAGTTGAGCTCGACTCATTCTTTTATCTCACTTATCATTTCTAGGTAATTTTTTTTTCTTTTTCATGGATTTTCAGGTTTGGGAAGAAGATAGGAGGGATTTATGGTCCTTGAATTTTCCATGGTAGATGATTTCTTCTAGATTCAATTCCTGAAGTTTAATGTTCTTTTTCAGACAATCCACTAAAGCATGGTTCTCAGATAACAAATTCATTCCTAGAATGACATCGAATTCCATCTTATTGAGTTGAGTCAATTTATCTTTGAATTTATGTTTATTGACACATATTTTACAGTCGCAGTGTACCTTATGTGTTTTAATATCCTGGCCAGTAGGCGTTTCTATTCTAAATGGTTCAATCATTTTCTTATGTATAAGCCCTAACTTATTTTTGAACTTTTTATAAATGAAGCAATGAGTGGCACCACCATAAAACAAATAAGAAGAAAATTTGTTGATTAGAAAGGTTCTTGTCGCAACATCGTTTATGTTGTCTAATTATTCTTGCGTTATGGAAAAAACATGGACGTTGGGCTTAGTTCCTTTGGCATGGTCTGAGTAGCACCAATGTTTGTCTTTTCCCCATCTTTTGGGTTCGGGGCAATCAACAATTTAGAGTCCCAAATTTCCACAATTAAAGAGATCGACGGTGTTCTTTCAACATTCTCCAATGAAAATTGAATGTAGGGTGCATAATGAATGTGAAGTAGGTGAAGAATCCTTTGTGGCTTTCTAGGCTGTATATAGGACTAAAGACTTGTTGTAAAATCATATAAGATCATTTTTAGCTATTGAAATTTTTTAAAGCATTGTGAATTAGTATCTTGATGCAGCCTAACCACATCAGAAACAAGGTTCAATATCACACTAGAGAGAGATTAATTTCCTTGGTACTCCTTGGATCATAAGTCAAAAGATAGTAGTTCAAGTCTATCAGATTATAGTACTAGGTAGTGAATCAGACTATATATAGTTCTAGAGTGGTCATCATATAAGAGTTTAGTGCATCAAAAATTCGATCACTCCTTGAAGATCAAGAGCCAATTTAGTCCCAGTTTTATGTCAATCAGGTAAGAAAAAGTCAATCAGTAGAGCACCAGATCAGTGAACAATAAGCTACGCTAATCAAGTCTTCATGTAACGATCATGGGCCATTAGTATGAACCAACATGAGCCTCGACCCATACTCATGCATCACTACTGATCATGGGTCGTTAGAATGGTTCAACATGAGCTCTAACCCATGCCCATGCACCGCCACTCATAAAATATCCCACCCTTGGAATGTGGTTTCTTTTGCCTCCCCCAACACTTGAACCCGAGGCTCTTTGTTCTCTTCATCTGCTCCTTGAGCAATCATACGTCTAGGAGGCATACTGTTCCACAATTTACCCAACACGTAAACCAACATGCAAGAACTTAATTTCAATATCATATGATGAACATAAATCGAATTTAAACATGTACATGCTGAAATCAGAACTTAGATGCTTACTAGATGAAAGAAGTTTCATGTAACGTCCGAAAAACCAACCTACGTAAACCACATGCATGCAAAATTGTTTTAATTGCTTAATTGTTTAATTTAATTGTTTTTAAATGCTTGCATGATATTTATGATATGATTAAATGTATAATTACATGATTAAATGATTATGTGAAATGTTTTTATGAAATTAAGGATTTTACCCGAATATTCGATAATAGGCAGGGAAAAGGAGACCGGAGACGACAAAGACAAGAACAATTATTTTTCATTAAATGATGGCAGGGCTTCTTAATATGATTAAAAATGATTTAATTTTTCTAAAAATGTTGGAGTTCGAATTATTTTACGAGTCGAACTCGAATTTTCCCGGGAAGCCGGTTTTGGGCAAACAAGGAGTATTAAAAGATCAAAAATATTATTTTATGGAAAATAATTTTATAAACTTTTATTATTTAATTAATTAAGTGTTATTGAGCCCAATTTAATTATTTAAGTATGCCCAATTACCCTTAAACATACAAGCCCAAAACCAAAGCCCATTTAACTTGTTAATTAAATCTATAAATAATAAATTAGGTCTTCTAAATCTTATTTTCACACGCCAGCAGCCGTGAAAACCTTGCACACACTCACAAGTATTTTCGAAAATTTGGGAAGGAAAGAAGCTTGTGTTCTTCGTCGTCCAACGTTGCACTCTTGCCGAAGATCGTATATTCGTGCGTTATAAACGCAAAGGCACGTTCTTAAACCCTTTTAAACATCATACAAATCATATTATGTATGATGTAATTGTTTATGTGTGAAAAAAATTAGGTGTTCGATTATTTTACAGCATGATACGTATTTTCAATGCTTTTACGATTTTACGCTTGTTTTAAAAGAATCGTTATGAATCCAAAGGACACGCTGCCAAAACATGATAAAATATGATAAAATATGAACAAACATGACAATTTTTAAAAAGAAAACAATCCTGGAAACCGTAGGAAAATTTCAGTAAAGGTGCGTGGGTTTGGTTGGTTTGTGCAATTCAAGTGGCTCGTTTCTTATGCATGAAGGAAGGTGGCTCGACCAGGTCTAGAGGTTGGGTCCTAAGGGTCATGTTTAGGTCATAGGAAGGGTCCTAGAAGGGCTAGGACTCGCGCTAGGTGGCTGGAGAAGAGTCCTTGCGTGGAAGGACTCTTCCCACGCATGATCAAGAGGGGCCGGGAGATTTCAGAGGGTGGCTCGGTATGGGGCTGGGCTAGGTGGTCCAGACGGTGCCTTAGGATGGTCCAATGAGGGTTAGGAAGGGCTGGGCTCGGTGGTGGCCTGAGTAAGAACCTCCACGAAAAAATAGCAGCAGTAAGGAGGAGAGGAGGTGCGCGCGGCTCTTGTTCTTATTGCAGGGCTCGCTGCATGGGCTCAGGGGCTGGGCTGGGCTGTGTCTAGGCATGGTCTAGGGATGGTCAGGGAAAGGTGGGCTTGGTCATGGCTCAGCTGGGAGGAGTCCCTGCTAGCTAGGAGTCTAGGATGAAAATAGGAGCTTTGGTGCACAGCTGGTGTCTTCTGAATTCAGTGCTTCGTGCGTGGGTTCCAGGGGCTGGGCTGGTCTGCGACAAGGCTGGGCATGGTCTATGGTCAGTAAGGGTTGAGGGGGGTCGATGTTTTAACATCTGGAAGAATATTAGTTGGGTTAGGAGTCCTAGAGATGCAAGAAGTCTCACCCTCACACACGTGCAGAAATTGGTCTTCTTTCCAGGAGAGTTTGATCGACTTAGGGGCTTGTTTTAGGGGCTAGACTTGGTTAGTAGGGTGCCTAGGTGGGTTGGCTTGGGTTTGGCTCAAGGTGGCTCGGGCGTGGCTCGTGTAAATTGGGAGATGGCTCGAGTGGTTCGATAACGTGTCAAAAACGAAAATTAAAAGGCAAAAATTGAAGTTATGGGTCCACGGATGTGGATCATGAGTTGGAAGGGTTGAATAAATAATAAAAATGCTATGTTTAAAATTTGGCATTAAAATAATGAGTTTTGGATTTTTTCGGGATTTAATCGCCTTATGAAACGCTAATTAAAGAATTAATTAAAAAGCTTAGTTTTATGCTTCCTAAAATTTTGAAAAATTATATTTAAGCTTAAATAATTATTTATAATAATCCCATGTCATTACAAGTGAGAAAAATATAAATTCAATAATTTTTACGTACAAGGGCAAAACGGTCTTTTTACACTTAAAAAAATACGAAAACGCTTGGCAGCATCTCGAAGGATGATAATGCATGTTAAATGATATTATATGGTTTAAAATGATGATTTTGATGATAATATGTATTTTTACGATTTATAGTAAAGCTGTGCAATTTATACTATTTAAAATGCTATTTTTGGAAAGCTGTGTTATTTTATGATTTTTAAAGAAAGGAAAGTATTTTGAGGTATGTAAATTGGCTGTGACAAATGATATGATATATTCTATATGATTTTGTGGAGATGACGTGAGGGCCAAGGCCCCAGAGGGGAGCCCATATTCGGGCCAAGACCCCAGAAGGACCCCGTTTACGGGCCAAAGCTCCAGAGGGACCCCGTCTATGGAAAAAGGCCCCAGAGGGACCTCGATGATTGTATTTCCATGGTGGAGCCTAGTGCCCACCCCCATGGACCATGTGGAGCTAAGACCGCAGTCGATCAAAGGATAAAAGCTAGTCACTTTCAAGGATCAAACATCACCTAAAATGATATATGATAGAAATCTTATGATTAAACTGATTTTATGATATATGATTTATGATGATGATTAAAGCTATTTTTAAAATGATTTAATTATGCTTAAAGCTTATTTTAAATGATTTTTTTTAAGGATTTATATATGCTTAAAGCTATTTTAAAATGATTTTACGATTTATGATTTAATTATGCTTAAATGATTTTTAAAATAATTTTAAATGGTTTATTTATTTTCAAAAGCTGTTTTAAATAAAAATATGATTTTTAAATGCATGTGAGTGTATATGTATTATTTGCTATTTATGTTTAGAGTGTGCTGAGTCTTTAGACTCACTAGATTTGTATGATGCAGGATTTGATGATTTTGGAGGCGGTGACGATTGAGTCGATCAAGTGCAGCAGTACACACTCGAGGGCCTTTATGTTTTCGCACTAATTAGATAGATTTATGATTTAAAGATTTATGTTAAGGATTTTATTTAGAGATATTTTTATGCTTTATTTTTATTGTTAGTTGATCTTTTCAAAGGTCAATTTATGAAGTTTTGATTAGTCCATTCTTTAGAATTTATTTTATGAACTTGAGATTTAAATTGTTAAATTATTATGATCTATGATTATGTTAAATTATTTTGTTTAGTAATTTAAAATTTATGATTTAAGATTAGAAAAAATAAATAAAATCTAGGTCGTTTCAGTTGGTATCAGAGCGAAAGATCCCCAAAGGGTTGTGTACTGTCACTTCGAGAAGCTCAAGAAGTCACGCCTCAAATATGTGAGTTTTACTGTTTTATATTTTATATGCTAAAATTCTTTTAAATGCTTATATGATATATGATATAAATGATAGTTGCATGCTGCATGAAAAATTTTAAATGCATGTTGGTTACGTGGTTGGACGACGTGTACAGAGATGCCTCCTAGAAGGATTTTGCGTAGGACTAATGAGGTTAGACAGGAGAGGAACAACGAGGTCATACAGGAGAACATTCCACAGCCTCCACCTGTTCAGGATGCTAGTGCCTGTGTACTAGTCGGTATGGCCCGTTTCTTTGAGCAACATGTCGGGGATGGAGCAAGGGTTAGACCAGAGGCAGCTTATGAGAGATTTAGGAGGATGCACCCCGATGAGTTTCATGGCACTACTGATCCATTCGTTGCGGAGGGATGGATTCGATCTTTAGAGGTGATATTTCGCTACATGGACATGGCGGACGCTGACCGAGTTCGCTGTACCGTTCATCTGTTGAAGGGCGATGATTTCTTATGGTGGAAGGGAGCGGAGCGAGGAGTGAACGTGGCGATATTGACGTGGGAGGAGTTCAAGAGGGTATTCTATGACAAGTACTTCACATCCGATGTTCCTTCTAGGCTTAAGAAGGATTTTATGAGCCTCCATCAGGGAAATTTGTCTTGTGCCGAATTTGTGTAGAAATTTGATAGGGGCTGTCACTTTGTACCCTTAATTGCCAATGATACGACGGAGAAATTACGACACTTTCTAGATGGTTTGAGGCCGACAATCCGACGTGATGTGATGATGGGCGATCCTACTCATTATACTACTGTCATTTCCAGAGCTTTCAGAGCCGAGCAGTCACTCAAAGATATTGATTGGGAGATTTAGCAAAAGAGAAACTGTGTTCAGCAAGCCAATCAGAACAATAAGAAGCCTCACACTGGGCCACCAAAGCAACCAGAACCACCAAAACCTCAAGGGAAACCACCAAGAGGAAATGTTCCAAAGACTGATGACAAACCAATGTGCAAAGAATGCAAACGTCCACATTCCGACAAGTGCTTGTGGGGCACTTACAAATGCTTCAAATGCCGAGATTTAGGACACAAGGCTTCAAGCAACCCACTACTGGAAGAGTCTATGTGATGCAAGATGCAAAGGATGAGACAGAGCCGGCACTACACTGATTTCGAGGTAACCTAGCTGTTTAACATTTTTTTATGCTTTTCTTGCATGAAATGTTAAATTGGGTTATGGAAATTGATTGGGATATTGAATAACTTAGAAGAATAGGGTGCATGCACTACTTGAGCTGGATTTTGAGGTCGACTTTGGGAAATTTTTGGGTTAGTATTATGATTTTCAAGATTTTGAGGACCGAATTGAGGAGTAAGATTTAAGTTAGAGGTTAAGTTTAAGATGGATAAATAAACCAAGCTTTACAATCATCAAGTCAAGGAATATTTCGAGGACTAAATTCAATTTAAAGGGGGGGGGGGGGAATTGTAACGTCCGTAAAACCAACCTACGTAAACCTCGTGCATGCAAAATTGTTTTAATTGCTTAATTTTTTATTTAATTGTTTTTAAATGCTTGTATGATATTTATGATATGATTAAATGTATAATTACAAGATTAAATGATTATGTGACATGTTTTCATGAAATTAAGGATTTTACCCGAATATTCGATAATAGGCAGGGAAAAAGAGATCGGGGACGACCAAAACAAGAATAATTATTTTTCATTAAATGATGGCAGGACTTCCTAATATGATTAAAAATGATTTAATTTTCTAAAAATGTTGGAGTTCGAATTATTTTACAAGTCAAACTCGTTTTTTCCCGGGAAGCCGGTTTTGGGCAAACAAGGAGTTTTAAAAGATAAAAAATATTACTTTATGGAAAATAATTTTATAAACTTTTATTATTTAATTAATTAAGTGTTATTTGGCCCAATTTAATTATTTAAGTATGCCCAATTACCCTTAAGCATACAAGCTCAAAACCAAAGCCCATTTAACTTGTTAATTAAATCTATAAATAAAAAATTAGGTCTTCTAAATCTTATTTTCACACACCAGCAGCCGTGAACACCTTGCACATACTCACAAGTATTTTCGAAAATTTGGGAAGGAAAGAAGCTTGTGTTCTTCGTCGTCCGGTCGTCCAACGTCGTACCCTTGCCGAAAATCGTATATTCGAGCGTTATAAACGCAAAGGAACGTTCCAAAACCCTTTTAAAAATCATACAAATCATATTATGCATGATTTAATTGTTTATGTGTGTAAAAAATTAGGTGTTCGATTATTTTACGGCATGATACGTATTTTCAATGTTTTTACGATTTTACGCTTGTTTTAAAGAATCATTATGAACTCAACGGACACTTTGCCAAAACATGATAAAATATGAACAAACATGACAATTTTTAAAAAGAAAACGATGCTGGAAACCGTAGGAAAATTTCATTAAAGGTACGTGGGGGTTGGTTTGTGCAATTCAAGTGGCTCGTTTCTTATGCATGGGGGAAGGTGGCTCGACGCGGTCTGGAGGTTGGGTCCTAAGGGTCATGGTTAGGTCCTAGGAAGGGTCTTAGGAGGGCTAGGACTCGCGCTAGGTGGCTGGAGAAGAGTCCTTGCGTGGAAGGACTCTTCCCACGCATGATCAAGAGGGGCCGAGAGATTTCAGAGGGTGGCTCAGTATGGGGCTGGGCTAGGTGGTCCAGACGGAACCTTAGGATGGTCCTTTGAGGGTTAGGAAGGTCTGGGCTCGGTGGTGGCCTGGGTAAGAACCTCAACCAAAAAATAGCAGCAGTAGCAGGAGAGGAGGTGCGTGCGGCTCTTGTTCTGAGGGCAGGGGTCGCTGCGTGGGTTCAGGGGCTGGGCTTGGCTGGGCTTAGGCTGTGCCTAAGCATGGTCTAGGGATGGTCAGGGAGAGGTGGGCTCAATTGTGGCTCGGCTGGAGGAGTCCCTGCTAGCTAGGAGTCTTGGACTAACATAGGAGCTTTGGTGCGCTGCTGATGTCTTCTGAATTCACTGCTTCATGCGTGGGTTCCAGGGGCTGGGCTAGTCTGGGACGAGGCTGGGCATGGTCTAGGGTCAGTAAGGGTCGAGAGGGGTCGATGGTTTAAAAGCTGGAAGAGTCCTAGTTGGGTTAGGAGTCCTAGAGATACAAGGAGTCTCACCCTAACACACGTGCAGAAATTGGTCTTCTTTCCAGGAGAGTTTGATCAACTTATGGGCTGGTTTTAGGGGCTGGGCTTGGTCAGTAGGGTGCCTAGGTGGGTTGGCTTATTTATTTATTTTCAAAAGCTTTTTTAAATAAAAATATGATTTTTTAAATAAATGGTTTATTTATTTTCAAAAGCTATTTTAAATAAAAATATGATTTTTAAATGCATGTGAGTGTATATGTATTATTTGCTGTTTATGTTTAGAGCGTGCCGAGTTTTTAGACTCACTAGGTTTGTATGATACAGGATTTGATGATTTTGGAGGCGGTGACGATTGAGTCGATCGAGTGCAACATCACACACCCGAGGGCCTTTAAGTTTCCGCACTAGCTAGATAGATTTATGATTTAAAGATTTATGTTAAGGATTTTATTTAGAGATATTTTTATGCTTTATTTTTATTGTTAGTTGATCTTTTCAAAGTCAATTTTGGAAGTTTTGATTATTCGATGCTTAAGGATTTTATTTTATGAACTTGTTATTTAAATTGTCAAATTATTATGATCCATGATTATGTTAAATTATTTTATTTAGTAATTTAGAATTTATGATTTAGGATAAGAAAAAATAATCGAGGTCGTTTCATTTTAAAACTTTAAAACTTGCCGACTTAAGACGTAACTTCGTGAGCTTCTCGCGACCGGTAGTAGGCATAACCCTTTGCAAGAACACCGCACTGCTACCAACTGTAACGTACCGTACTTTTGAACATACTTAAAATTTGCGAAAAATAAAAATTTTTCTTAAATAAATAATTCTCCTTCAAAATGTCATAAAAATAAAATGCTTAAACAAATATAATCAAACTTGCAACAAGTACTTGTTTAAAACAACATAATGTAATTCTTTAAAATCAGAGTAAATGAGTTCAACATGCATAAAAATCCTTGAAAACTAAGTGGTCCTCTGGTTAGTCCTCCGCCTAGTCCGAGCCATCTCACTGGTCTCCGCCTCTCGTCTCCTCAAACTCGTCCTCACTTGCATCGATCAAGTCTAGTGAGTCTAAAGACTCAACACTTATAAACTGAGAAAAGCGAGTAATACATAATAAATCTACATGCATTTTAAAGTAGCCCTTACATACTTAAAACCTGAACATACTTACATACACGTAGACGTGCCATCATTTCATAAACATTTTCATAAACGTACTTGCATCATACATACTTAAACATGCATATCATCATCATTTTGTGTAGAGATATGTTTCAAAGCAAGTGACCCATAACATAGTACGCCTGATCATACTAAACCACAGTACTGGGCTGGCAGGGATGTCCACTACCACATACATAAGATCTCTGGTCATACTTTACCGGGTGGATTGGTCCCTAGTCATACTTTACCGCTTTTCAATCTTGATCAAAACCCGATCATACTTTACCGGGGTGGAGAGGTCCTCGGACATGTTCTCCGACTTCCAAACTCGATCATATTTGGTCACAAGACAATTAGCATACCTTAAAAACATAAAATATTTTAATTTGCACGTCGAACATACTTATATAGCATTGATGGTTTCGTTGGATTCTGCTTGGACAACTACTGCACATGCTAAAACAATTTTTTTTAAAAAAAAAAAATTTCCAAAATTCCCGGCGCTCGGGCGGTAATATCTTACCGCTCAAGCGCACCCGTCCAGAAGGCCTAGCGCTCGGGCGGTAAGATCTTACCGCTCGAACGCCACCCAGTTCCAACGAAGCTGCAACTCGAAAATCCTCAAAAACACATTTTATATAACAGTTTGAGCAATCACATGAGAAAAATCATAACTCACTCGTTTCTTGCCAAAAAATTGCGAATTTACTGTCAAATCGAAGATATCAAAAAGTAATACATTTTATATATTGAAAATTTTTCCATAAAAATGATTAAAAATTCGCAGAACTCGAAATGACAGCAGACTATGTTTTTAGATCTAAAATTTTGATCCAAAATCGTTTTAAATATTTTTGCTCAAACTTTTGCATAACATACATAGATTTTTACATACAATAAGCATAAAAATGTTTAATCTGATAAGATCGATGTGAAAATGAAAGATTATACATGTCTTTATTCTATAAGACTCACGATACGGCGAATACCGAAACGAGGCGGTGCAAGAAGCGATCCGGGCGACTTGAGACACGATTTTGCTGCTAAAAATCGACGTGTGACTGTTAAAATAATTTGAAAAGGAGGGGCTGACTGCTGGAAACTCTAAGAACCTTACCCTTTTATCTCAAAATGAAATGAAATACAAGAGAATTGTGTGTGTGAGTGTGTGTAGCCCCTTAGTGTGTGTGTAGGTGTGTGTAACGTGTGTGTGTAGTTAATTAGGGGAAATATTGCTTAATAAATTAATTAACATGCTAATTAAAATACTAACCCAATACTAACTTTACTAAAATCCCCTAATTAAAAATAAAATACACATGTGATAAATTTTAAAAGTTTAAAATCTTAAAATCACCAAATAAATTAAATTAGTCTCTAAATGCTTAAAAATCCAAAGATAATTTAAAATAACAATTTTCTTGGCATGAAATAAAATACCACATTTTTCAAAAGTAGCCTAATTCTTCACCGGTGTCTTTTCCCGATTCGCATCGAATATTCGACTGAAACATAAAACTCAAGAAAATATTTTAATATGCTTCAAATAAACATGTAATAATTTAAAATAATGCAAATTATAAATCATGCATCGTTAAAATCATTTTAAACTTTAAATAAATTATTTAACAATTTAATAAATGCATGGGTTTTACGTGTACTGATTTTGGGCTCTACAGGAAGGCTTAAAGGGACAAAAAGATCACTTGTGGTCATGAAGGGTAACTTAATCAATGGGTTGTATGTACTTTCAGGAAATACCACTGTCAAACCTACTGCTCTTGCTACAAGATCTACAAACAGCGCCAACCTGTGGCATTTTAGGTTAGGTCACATCAGTGATCGAGGTCTCCAAGAACTAAGCAGACATGGACTTATAATCAAGTCAAGTGTCTTAACACTTGAATTCTGTGATGTGTGCATAAAAGGGAAGGCAACAAGAGTTAATTTTACCAAGGCTGTTCATCAAACCAATGCACCCCTTGAATATGTGCATTCAGACTTGTGGGGGCCGTCCAAGGAGCCTTCACTAGGTGGAGCAAACTACTTCATGTCTCTAGTTGATTATTATTCCAGGAGAGTTTGGGTGTATCCATTAAAGCACAAAAGTGACACACTCGACAGATTCGTACAATGGGTAATACTTCAAGAAAACCAAACGGGAAAGAAATTGATGCACTTAAGAACATACAATGGATTGGAGTATTGTTCCAAAGAGTTCAATAAGTTCTGTCAAGACAAAGGGATTGCTAGACACTTAATAGTCCCCGGTACACCACAACAGAATGGCTTGGCTGAGAAAATTAATAGAACACTCTTGGAACGTGTAAGATGCATGTTGTTAACTTCTAGATTACCAAATGTATCCTGGGTCGAGGCTGTAGTCACTTCAAGCTATCTGATCAACAGATCCCCATCTATTCCACTAGGATTCCTCACACCAATGGAAAAATGGACTGGAAGAACACCTTCACTAGATTTCTTAGGCCTTTTGGATGCACGACCTTTGCTCACATTAAGCAAGGAAATTGGAAACAAGAGCCATTAAGTGCATGTTCTTCGGTTATCCAAAAGGCGTTAAAGGATACAAACTAAGGTGTATAGAAGCCGGAAAAGAAAGGACATTTGTTTGCAGGGATGCTACATTTTAGGAAGAAGAATTTCCTATGAAAATGAAACAAGAACTGACTACCTCAAGTGTTCATAAAGTTCCTAAATCCACTATCACACCATTTGAGGTGGAGCCGCCATCTTTCCCATCTGAGGTTGATAATGAAGGTGCAGAGAACCAAGAACACCCTAAAATTCATGAGTATCAACTGGTCAGGAATAGGAAAAATAGAACTATCAAACCACCTCAAAGATATGGGCATGTAGATATGGTTTCTTTTGCTCTGACAGCAGCCTCAAACATTTAAGACAACGAACCTGCCTTATTGAGTGAAGCCATGAACTCTGTGGATAACAAACATTGGATGAGTGCTATGAAGGAAGAAGTAGAATCACTCGAAAAGAACAACACCTGGAAACTAGTCCCCACTCCAAGAAAACACAAGATCATTGGCTCCAAGTGGATATTCAAGAAAAAGAAAGGTATTTTAGGAGTGGAAAATCCTAGATACAAGGCCAGACTCATTGCTAAAGGCTATGCTCAAACTGAAGGTGTGGATTTTCACGAGATCTTTTCACATGTTGTTAAACACAAATCAATAAGAAGTATCCTATCCATAGTCGATTTGGATCTTTTCACGAGATCTTTTCACGAGATTTCTAAAGGCTATGCTCAAACTGAAGGTGTGTATCAGTTGGACGTTAATACAGCCTTTTTACATGGTGAGTTGGATATACCAATTGATGGATCGATTCGGGCACCTTTGAAGGTGCTTAAAACACAATATTCTCCATGCGCTGCAATAGTTCGTGTTCTAAGAATGTTTACATTGATGAATTAGATCAAGTTTGGTATTAAACCAAGAGGAAAATGCTTGAAGTAATCATTCTTTAAGAAAACTGATAGATTTTATATCCTGTGCAACTAAATAACTGAAATATGGGAAATCAGTTATAGCTTATATCAGTTCAGTTATGGACAGAACTGAACTGATATCAGCTGAACTGATCAAAACAGTTAAGAACAAAAACAAGCAGTTAAACGTAAATAACACAGGATATGTTTATGGATGTTCGGAGACTTCAACTGCTCCTACATCACCCCTTCTACCACCTCGGTTAGGATTCACTAGAAGACTTTGATTTATACAATTGATTTGTACAAACCCACTCAACTTAGGCCTTACCCTACTGCCTAACAAAACTACTAGACTAGGCTAAAGATAGCACCTTCAAGTCAACACTTGTTTAACGTCTGTGTGTCAAAGACTATATTTGAGTGGTGGTGTGTGTGTGTGTGTGTGAGAACTGATCTCTGGATACAACACGAAAGTGTTCTCACACATTGAGGGAATTGTACTTCTAATCTAAGCTGATAACACGATGAAGTGTTCCCACTGGGATGATTGCTTCTTGTAAGCTGATATGCAATATGAGTGCCCTCTCTTGTTTTTCTTCACTTGTGATATATTGGTCTTCACTGATCTTCTATTTATAGGGAATGCGTTC
The DNA here is from genome assembly GCF_012295235.1 of Primulina huaijiensis. Lineage (NCBI taxonomy): Eukaryota > Viridiplantae > Streptophyta > Magnoliopsida > Lamiales > Gesneriaceae > Primulina > Primulina huaijiensis. The sequence continues at coordinate 14,572,888 of NC_133312.1, forward strand.
CTTGATATTTGTGTCTCGACTTTTCCGACATCTATGCTGGAACATTTTGTCTTTAAGTGTTGTTGCAACGTCCATTATTGTACCTTGATCGTACAGTTGTTTTTGTATCGTTATGCCCAGCTGGAATCCACTTAGGTAAGCTTGTCTTGATCTGCAACTGATTTATTCCTAAATGATGCTCCTAAATGATCATCTGAACTGATCTTCAGTTGGGCTGGTGAAATCAGTTGAACTAATTTCACTCTTTCAATTGAACTGGTCAGCTGGGTTCTCATCAGATGAGCACTTCATTAGTTGGCCGGGCTTTTGAACGTCTTCTGCTGAACTGCCTGTCAGCTGGACAATCAGTGGAACTAGTGTTTGATACTTCAGTTGGACTGATTCAGTTTGGGTAATCAATTGACACTTTCAGTTTGCTTCTCAAAACCTTCAGTTTTGGCTCTGTTAATTGATCAGTCCGAAGCCTGATCAGTTTCAGCATCCTGCACACTTCGATAAATCGTTAGCAACAAAATAACAAGTTTATTTAACATCAAAATCAAGATTGCGAACATGAAATATTCCATCAATCTCCTCATTTCTTATGATCACAAAACTTGAGCAATTAAAACGATTTTAAATTAAAATTTTAAAATTTAACTGATTTAAAAAAAATTAAATGAAATTTTTCAGTTTGAAGGATAAGAAAACTCCTCCTCAATAACTGAATTTTAAAACGAGTTTAAAAACATTTTTCAGTTCGAGGGATAATTTTAAAGAAAACTTCCCCTCAGAAACCGAATTACAAACTCCCCCTTAAAAATATAATTGTTTACGCGATTAATGAAGTTTTAGCATCATTCAAACAGTTTAGGCTACAAATCTTAAGATAACAATTCAGTTACATGAAAGCTAATTTGATAAACATGATGTTTATTTAATCAAATATGCGTCCCTTATATCATACATTTACGTACACCAGCAAGTGTAAGTGAATTTGCTACTGCAATAGCAAACTTTAAATAACATCAAATATCATTTAGTTTCTACATAAGAGAACTGGATATACTAACAAATGGTCGCCTTGAATGCTTTGAATGCTGCATCGATCTTGAGTCTCTTTGCCAGAAGAGCAGCTAATTTGACTTGAATTTGATCTCTTTGTTGGCTAACTGGTCAAGCTGACTCAAAACGGGACTCAACTGATGCTGAACCGCATTGATCATCTTATCATGACCTGATTTGGCAATGAAGCGGCGGTATACTACTTGTGATTAAGCTCCACTTTAATCATCCAACATCTCAACATAGCTGGGCTTTGTTTATTGATCAGCTAAACTAGTAGGATGTCAGCTGAAATCTTGTCCACTGAATCAGTTTAGCTAATCTGCTGTCAGCTTGGACGCAACACCCTACAGGCTGCTAGATCGTTAAAATTAAGGAGTCGAGAGAAGTGGTTACAATATTAGTTGCAGAGCCAAAACCTTCTCTTTTCTCCCGGTAAACTCATATAAAATTTTAAGAGGATTTTGAAATCCATTTTAAATACCATTTTAAAACATATTTTAAAAATCAGTTTTCAAATGAACTTTTTATAACAACTAGCTCTGATACCAATTGATGGATCGGTTCGGGCACCTTTGAAGTTGCTTCAAACATATGAGCTGCAATAGCTCGTGTTCTAAGAATGTTTACACTGATGAATTAGATCAAGTTTTGTATTAAACCAAGCGGAAAATACTTTAAGTAATCCTTCGTTAAGAAAACTGATATATTTTATATCATGTGCAATGATAGGATCGGTTAAAAGATAAGGAGTGTTTGAAGGGGGGTTTGAATAAACACTCACAGTTTTTAACTCTTTCTCAAAGGTTTGAATCAGTTTGTTGAGAAACTGATTCTCAAAATCTTGTCAGTCGATCACAGTCAGTTAACAGTTAAGTGCGGAATATAACTGACTGAAAGATAGAATATAGTAACTGAAAAGCTTGTAAAAGATGCACAAGGTTTGTTTCTGGATGTTCGGAGATTTCAATTACTCCTACGTCACCCCTTCTATCAGAAAGATAGGATTTCCACTAAAAGACTTTGATCAATACAAGACTTGTACAGACCCACTTCAGTTTGGGCTTAACAATGCCAAAACTGAAACTCTTAGTTTACAACTCATTTACTCGATTGAAACACTTAGCACAACTAATCTCTAGGATCAAGTTTCACAATAATCTCAGTGTGCTAAAATGCTCAAAAGATAGCCTAACAGCTATGAATGTATATGATAAGCGTGAGCGTAAATTTCAGAAGAGTAACAGTAAGAAAGATATCTTGTTCACTCTTCGCAACTGATTGTAAAGTTTCGTGTCTTTCTTCAGCTGCTTCTCTCTGCTATTTATAGGCTTCCCTCCAACGGTAATATTGAATGCGGTTTAAACTTTCTATCCGTTGATGTGCCACGTTAAAATTCCTTTGCCAATAGTACAATGTGTCTTTTCTGAAATGCGTCGTTCCCACTAACAGTTGCAGACTGTTGTACTATTTGTCGGTTGTCTTTTTAAACTAATGACGTGTCCAGTTGAAAGGTGGAAGCTAATAAAGTTCACAACTACAGTCAGTTGACTGCGCATCCAGTTACATAGATCAGTTGGTTGAATTCAGTTGAGGCGTCCGATTATGTTTAGTTTATATGATCAGTTAATTCGATCTTTTAGCCCTTCAATTTGTCAAACATCCGAAACTTAGTTTCCAACAATTTCCCCCTTTTTGGTGTTTGACAAAAATAAGCAAATAAAAACTGATCAACTGAGCTCATTGTAGATAAAATAAAATCTTAAACAACTGAACTTCTGTATAGATAACTCTCAAAGTGTACAGATTTGTACGAAGAATGAAAGAGTACAATAATCTTAAGAAATCTGTTAAAACAAATCAATCAACTGCTAAACGTTCTTCTGTGAGACTTCTTCTCTTTGTCTTGCTATTGCTGTTGATCTAGTTGAGCTTTAGCTTTATTCTCTTCCCTTTTTTTGTCAAACGCATCCATCTTGTTAGATAACTTCCGAACATCGGTTGATAAGATCTTAACAGTAGTGGATACGTCTGAAACAACATTGAGCATAGCATTTTGCAGCATGTATATCTTTCTGGAAACAGTTGTCTCCAAAAATTGAACTCGTTTGCCAATTGCATCTTGAGTTAGAGAAAGACTTTCAGCTATACCTCTTTTTCTTTTTTATCTATTCCATTGTAAATGAGAGAGAGGTCACAGTAGCTTGAATTTGCTTCAGTCTCCCAAAATTGAATTCATTTGAAGAATTCAGCTTTAGAGTACGAGCAAGATGAGTAGATTGGATGTCTAAAATGGCGGTCATCATATTTGACAGGTTGTGCTAGATGACCTGAATCTCTTCAAGTACTGAATCAATATCCATTGAAGGATGAGGAGATATAGGTCCAGATTTCCTTGTTCATGTTCTCAGGTAGCTTGATCAAAGATCAACAGAGTCCTGTCAGTTGCTACTGTTTCTTCATGTACCATTTCTGGAGCATCTTCTACACGGGCTACATGTTTTATCTCCATTTGTAAAGCAACAAGGTACGTATCAAACTGAGTAAATACAGCTCTGTCATTGTGAGCAGTTGGACTGGTTGGGTTGTAATTGCTCTTAAATTTATCAAGCAATTGATACAACTTCTTGGCTTTTATTTGATCAAAGAAATAATTTTTCTATTCAGTGCCTGAACAATGATAGCAGCTTTGACAACATTGAAAACTGCTGCTTCCAGTTTAATGAATTTTTCCAGTTGAGACTTCCTCCTCAACTGTTTAGCAAAAACGTGAGTTCTGAATCTCACCCACGCATCATAATTTTTCAAGTGAGACTCAGCAAAAGCATTGACCTATTGCCAAATGAGGTCAATGCGAGTCTGAATGGCATTAGTTGGCCTGGGCTCTTCGATTAATTTTCCCTTGCCTTTTTTATCAGTAAGGACATGAGGAATGCTCAGTCCTAATTGAGTATTATCCACCAGTTCCTGAATTACAACTCCTTTAGGTCGTGCACGAGGAAAAATATTAGGGCGATTAATATGAGTCATAGGAACTTTGGCTCCTGCTGATTTCTTCTTTTCACAGATGTGGTGATAGACTTTTTAGATGGAGCAGTTGGTGGAGGTAACTGAACTGCAGTTGAGACTTCAACTGGAATAGCTTTCAGTGGAATAGCCTGAATAGGCTGTTGGGCCTCTGACTGCTTCAATCGTTTAGTTGGGATTGATTCCATCACAGCAGTTGGCTTAGCATTCTGAGTTCTTGGCTTCTTGGCAATCTTTGGAGAGGGTGTTTTCTCAGATTCTAATTCACTGACAATCAGTTTCCTCTTTGTCATCTTCAGCTGAGCCAGAGTCTTTGCCTTTTTGACTAATTTGGGAGCCTCCTGTTGCGTCCCAATCTCCTTTTTGATTTTTACAAATTGTTCAGTAGAGATGTCCAATTTGGTCTTTGGTGGCTGGACATTCTTAGCATTGAATACTTTGAACTTGGATGATTTCTCAGCAGTATCACCCACTAGCCCCTTCATCTTCAGTAGAAAACTGATTTGCACGGCATATCCTCGTGACTGCTTCGTTGACTGAAGCATATTTCTCAGAATAGTGAAAATAATATTCCTTCAGTTCATCTTCTTCTCAGCCATGATCACCGTCATGACTTTAAATTTTTAGAGAGTAAGGGCAGCAAATGAACCAGCCTTAGCTAGTATCCTCTTGGCTGAAATATCATCCAGCAGTTGAATTTCTGGCTTGAGCTCTTTCTTTGGATCGGAAACTTTGATTTTCCGACCATCAGCTGACAGAAGAGACTGCATCTCCTCAATATCAGAGGTTTTCACCTCAGAGAAATTGTTAAGCCAATTAGTAGGCAATTGAAACAGTTCGCCAAAAGATTCTTCAGAAATGATCAGCAACTGACCATTGATAGTAGCACCGACGTTTCCATCAACAGTAACGCAGCCAGTTGAGTAGAAGTCATGAAGCTCCTCTGGATAAATTTCCTGAGAGAATTGTCCCAGAAATGTCTTTAAACCGGCTGCTTCCAATTTCAGAAATACGTTCTTGACATCGGCATCGTTGACTGATAGAACATATTCAAAGTTGACAGCCATAGCATTCAGAATATGTTCAGGAACTTGGTTTGCCAATTCTGAGAGTTAGAAAACCTGAAATTTTGTAAGGTAAAAACTCTGAGTATGAATTTGCTCTGAAAAGTAATGTTCGCGTAAGGAAGAACTGAATTGGAGAGGGAAAGGTACATATGTAAGTGATTGTTCAATTTCTGTACACGTCTCAATCCACGGAAATTTGAATAAAAAAATGTGTACGTGTGCTAAAAACGTGTGTACAATTTTAAATGGTCAAGTGGGTCCACGTTTAAAACACTATTCATCATTTAATGCGAAAAATAACAGTCACATCACTTGATTTGGAATAAAATACGATTAATTAGTTAATTTATATGAGAAGATTAGTTTAATTATCAGCTGAACGATCATGTGTGAGACTGAATCATTTCAGATGAAAATTCACTAACTACTGTCTTCTCAGTTAACCTCTTAAAACAAATATTTCTCCTTAATAAATGCATGTTTAAATCTCAAAAATTTAAACAACAGATAGAGTGACATAATAAAATGAATCTTATGCTTCAGAAGATGAAACGTTGGGTGTAATGATTACGTCCCTTCAGTTGCTTTGATCCTGGGTTATAAATAGGAGTAACACGGTTAGTCTTAACACATTAGCAAATAAATATTTCAAGATATATAATGGCAGGTGCAAGCAGTTATAAGGTTCAAGACATGGCTGAAGGTTCATGGATTCAGCGATGGTAACAAGGAAGACTGCTATGGAAGATGAAGTCTTCCACAAGATTCTCTGATTCTGGCAAAAACTCCAAGATCTCCAGTCCCTTCAGCAGGGAAGAGCAGTTGCCACCCCCAAACTGGTGGCACAAATGAAGAAATATCAGCGGCGCCTGTGCGTTGCTGATGAGGTAGACATCTTCACAGATGAAGGGGTCTACCTACTAATGCTTAAGAAAGAGAGGTGGACTCTGAAACACATTGCTATTTCAGAGGGCTTCCTGAAGACTACCACAAGGGTTTTAACAAGTTGGTTGACCTCGTGGAGGTCTGTTGTTAAGAAGGAAATCATCAATGTACGCTCCGTTTATAATAAATAAAATGTTTATTTAGTTTATCGTTGTCTTTTTTACTTTTTTGCATACAAACTGGTGTTATACAAATATCATGCAACTGAAAAATAATTCAACTAAAATGTTATTAACTGGCAACTAACTGACTGAGCAATTAACAGATGATAAAAGACTCAGTTACGACTGATAATCAAAAAAATGATAATAACGATGATATAATCAAGTTAAATCAATTAAACCAAGTATATTGCGAAAGTAAGAAAACTTAGTCTCGGGCAATGGTTTAGTGAAGATGTCAGCTGTGTGTTGTTCAGTTGAACAATACTCCAGTCTGATGGCTTTCTTCAAGGCAAAATCTCTGATGAAGTGATGCCTGACATCTATGTGCTTCGTCCTTGAGTGAAGAACTAGGTTGTAAGTGATAGCAATTGTGCTAGTATAACACAAAATATGGTTGATTCTTTGGCAATAACTCCGTAATCTTTCAGTTGTTGCTGGATCCAGAGCAGTTGAGCACAGAAGCTTCTAGCAGCAAGATATTCTGCTTCAGTTGTGGAAGTAGCTATGGATGTCTGCTTCTTGCTGAACAAAGAAATCAGTCTGTCTCCTAGAAACTGACATGATCCACTTGTACTTTTACGATCAAGCTTACATCCTGCATAATCTGCATCTGAATATCCAACTAAATTGGAAGAAGACTCTTTACTGTACCATAACCCAACATTTGGCGTGCCTTTAACATATTTTAAAATATGTTTGGCAGCTGAAAAAATGCGATTGCTTAGTGTTTGCTTGAAATCTAGCACACATACAGACAACAAATACAATATCAGGACGACTAGCAGTTAGGTACAATACTGAACCTATTAAACCTCTGTAGAGTGTCGTCTCAACTGACATTCCCCCTTGATCAGTGTCCAGTTTTACTGATGAACTCATGGGAGTACTTGCAGCTGAACATGATTCCATGCAAAATTTCTTGAGCAACTCCTTCCTGTATTTAGTTTGACTAATAAAAATACCAGTCTCCAATTGCTTCACTTGCAGTCCAAGGAAAAATGTCAGTTCACCCATCATGCTCATTTCAAATTTATCCTGCATCAACTTAGCAAATTTCTGGCATAATTTGGGGTTAGTTGACCCAAATATAATGTCATCAACATAAATTTGAACAAGTAAAATATGATCATTCTGAGAGAATTTGAACAACGTATTATCAACTGATCTAACAGAAAAATCGTGATCAGTTAGAAATTTTGAAAGAGTTTCATACCAAGCTCTTGGAGCTTATTTAAGACCATATAAGGCTTTGTTCAAATGGTAGACATGATCAGGAAAATGATGATTGATAAAACCTGGAGGTTGTTCAAGATAGACTTCTTCTTGCAACTGACCATTCAGGAATGCACTCTTCACGTCCATCTAGTAGACTTTAAAATTCTTGAATGATGCATAGGCAAGGAATATTCTGATTGCCTCCAGTCTTGCAAATGGTGCATATGTTTCATCGTAATCAATTCTTTCTTCTTGCATGTATCCTTGTACTACTAGTCTTGCTTTGTTGTGCTCAACTGAACCATCTTCGTTCAGTTTGTTCCTGTACACCCATTTTTTTACCTATAATAGTTTTTGAAACTGGTCTTGGAACTAGGTTTCAGACATTGTTATAGATAAACTGATTTTACTCTTCTTGCATAGCATTTATCCAGTTAGGATCAGCAAGAGCTTCATCAGTTTTCTTTGGTTCCAATTGGGAAACAAAAGCTGAATGAATAAATAGATTAAGCATTTGATTGCGAGTTTTTACTGGATCAGATGGATTACCTATTACCAATCCCGGAGGATGTGATTTCTTCCATCTGTACTCTGCATTTGTTGCATCCAAGTTAGCAACTGCTTCAGTTTCCAACTGAGTATTTTCTTCATTTTCATTTGTTGTTTCATCAGTTGGTAACTGAATATTTTCAATAGGATCCACCAACTGATTATCAAGAGCAGCTTCATGTTCAACTGGTTGATCTAACACTTCTGGTTCAGGTGTTTGAAGGATGTTTCGATTGATATGATTTTCTTTTTCATTATCATCCTCCAAATTGATATCTGTAAATCTATCAACTAGCTCAACTGGATCATTTGGCTTATCAGTTAGTACATATTCATCAAAAACAACATGAATAGATTCTTCAACATTCAAAGTATTTTTGTTGAAGACTCTCTAAGCTTTACTAACAGATAAATATCAAAGAAATATTCCCTCTGCAGATTTAGCATCAAAGGCTTTTAAATGATTTTTGTCATTATCAAGAATAAAACATCTGCAGCCGAATATTTTGAAATAAGAAACCACACTTTTTCTTCCATGCCAGATCCCATAAGGTGTTTTCAAATGATTCTTATTAATCATTAATCTGTTCTAAGTATAACATGCAGTGTTTACTGCCTCTGCCCAAACCCTTTGAGAAATACTAAAATCAGCAAGAATTGTTCTAGCACCTTCTTTAAGGGTCCGATTCCTTCTCTCAGCTACACCATTTTGCTGAGGGGTTCTACCTGCTGAGAGCTCATGCTTAATTCCAGTATTTTCTAAAAAATTTGAAAGAATTTGATTGATGAATTCAGTCCCTCTGTCAGACCTAATTCTATCAATTCCAACTGATTTTTCATTTAGTAATCTTTTGAAAAGCTTGATCAGTTGTGCAGCAGTTTGGTATTTAGATTTGAGAAATATAACCCAAGTGAATCTTGAAAAATCAGCTACAACCACAAAGGTGTATTTCAATCCCCCTAAACTCATTACAGGTATAGGACCAAATAGATCTATATGTAACAGTTCTAAACATCGGGAAGAAGATTTACAACCCTTATTTTTAAAAAAAGATCTTACTTGTTTACAAAACTGACATGATGAACAAATTTTATCTTTGGAAAAATCTATTTTGGGCAAACCAGTTACAAGATCATGATTACTCAGATATGCAATAGATTTAAAGTTCAGGTGGTTCAGTCTCTTATGCCACAATCAGTTTTTAGATGATTTGGAAGCAATAAAACATACTGGTGCATAATGTCGATCATTCTAACTGACTTTGTAAGTGTTCCCACAACGTTTGTTAGTTAGGATGACCTCATCAGTTGAATCTTTGACTGAACATAAATGTTTGTCAAGCTGAACTGAGAATCCATTATCTCATAACTGACTGATGCTAATCAAGTTATACTTAAGATTCTCAACTAATAAAACATCTTTAATGGTGAAGTTACCATGGATAAGCTTATCCTTACCCACAGTTTTACCTTTGGTGTTGTCTCCAAAACTGATGTTTGATCCTGTGTACTTGATCAGTTGAGATAGCAAACTTGCATATCCTGTCATATGCCGCGAACAGCCACTGTCTAAATATCAAGTTGATTCTTTGTTTGAACCTGTTACCTACAATCACACACAGTATATAATTTTGGTACCCATATTCATTTGGGTCCTAAACAGATTATTCCTTTAGGAACCCAGACTTGGAACAGTCTAACTGACTTCCCAGTTGTTGTGCTCCAAATGGTCTTTTCGAATTCTTGGCAATATGTGTGTGGTGTGAGGATGAAACAGTATAATTTGTATCCCTCTTCAACTGATTATTCTTTTGATATCGTTTCTGAACTGGCTTACAGTTGTAGTAATTGTAATAGTCATTCCTTGAGTACTGATTTTTGCGACTGAATCGTTTAGGTGATCAGTTTCTTTCATCAGTTGAACTCTCAGAGCTATATCAAATTCCATACCATTTTCCTTTGTTCTTACTTTCAGTCAATTGAACAGCTGGTTTACGTTGTTCTGAAAATTCATTTACCATAGTTGATTTTACAAAGGTAATGTACTTTCCTTTGTTTTCATTCAACCTTGTCTGTGTATCACTTGCAGAATTTTCATCATGATTATTAAAACCCAAACCGGTTTTATCAGCAACAGATTTTTGAGAATTGTGCATTTCAGTCAATGCAACTAAAGACTTGTTCCAAGCTTGAATCAGTTCAATATGTTTTGAAATTTTAGTTTTTAACTGACATATCAAGGCTTGATTTTCAATCATTTCAGCTTTTTGCTGTGCAATCTCACTTTTTAGACTCAACAGTTCAACTGACTTATCAGTTTCTGTTTTGTTGTCAATGGGATTATTTTGCTCAGTTCTAACCTTCTGAAATGATCGAGCAAGTTTGTGATACTCATTTACCATGTCATGCAATGTGATAATGAGTTCCTTACGAGTGAAATCAGTAGAGCTTAAATCAAATACATGTTCACTTGTTGACTCCAGTTCTTCATTGTCAGCCATCAAGCATTTGAATTCTTCATCATCATCACTTGAACTGTATGAGGTTTCAGGCTCTAACTCCTCACAGTCAGTTTCTGCCCACTTAGATTTGCTTTCCTCAGCTAAAAGTACCTCATGTTTCTTTTTGAATGTCTTTGTGTCATCTTTTGTCCTTCTTTTGTGCTCATAGGGCTTTTTCCCTCTTTCAGTTGAACCTCGGCTGTCCTTCTTTGGTTTGGGATAGTCAGCAATAAAGTGACCAGCTTTGCCACAGTTGTAGCAAGTATACGGTTCTTCTTTAGAATTGTTTCTCTAGTATTGCTTCTGGAAGTTTCCTTTATTCTTCCTCATAAACCTTCCAAACTTTTTGACAAACAATGACATTGCATCATTGCTCAGCTGATCGGCAGATTTGTCAACTGAACCAGTTGGTTCCAATTTGAAAGCAGTTAAAGCAGTTGTAGCTGCTGGTATTGAAGGTTCTCCTTCTCTAGTCTGCAGCTCAAACTCATAAGCTTTCAGATCAGCAAACAGGTCATGGAGCTCGAACTTGTTTAGGTCCTTTGACTCACTCATCACCATGGTCTTAACATCCCACTCCTTGGGAAGACCCCTGACAAAATTCAGTGCAACCTCTTTGTTGGAATACACCTTTCCAATTGCATTTAACTCATTGATAATGCAACTAACTCTTTCGTCGTATTCATGCATTGATTCTCTAGCTTTCATCTTGATGTTATCAAATTTTTGAACGGAAACTGATAGCTTATTCTCTTTAATCTGCTCGTTTCCTTCACACAGCTGTATCAGTTTCTCCCATATTTCCTTAGTTGTTTTGCACATTTTTATTTTGCTGAAAGTGACTTTATCCAGCGTTTTGTATAAGATATCATTCGACACATTATCCAAGTTGGCTTTTCTTTTATCTTCAACTATCCATTCTTCTCTGGGCTTTCTATTCGATGAAGTGCCCCATCAGTTATGGCAACAGCTGTATTGGCCTTCAATATCTTCATGGGTCCATCAGTAATGACGTACCACATATCGTCATCTTGAGCTAGGTGAGCCTGCATTCTGATTTTCCAGTCATCAAAGTCTTCTCTGCAAAACATAGGAATTTTTTTGAATGAAGTCATAATGATCAGTTTCGTGGATAAGAATATTCAAAAACAAGATCAAACTGATCTGATACCACTTGATAGGATCGGTTAGAGGATAAGGAGTGTTTACAAGGAGGGTTGAATAAACACTCACGATTTTTAACTCTTTCTCGAAGGTTTGAATCAGTTTGATGAGAAACAGATTCTCAAAATCTTGCCAGTCGATCACAGTCAGTTAACAGTTAAGTGCGGAATATAACTGACTGAAAGATAGAATATAGTAAATGAAAAGCTTGTAAAAAATGCACAAAGTTTGTTTCTGGATGTACGGAGATTTCAATTACTCCTACGTCACCCTTTATATCATGAAGATAGAATTTCCACTAAAAAACTTTGATCAATACAAGACTTGTACAGACCCACTTCAGTTTGGACTTAATAATGCCAAAACTGAAACTCTTAGTTTACAACTCAATTTACTCGATTGAAAAACTTAGCACAACTGATCTCTAGGATCAAGTTTCACAGTAATCTCAGTGTGCTAAAATGCTCAAAAGATAGCCTAAAAGCTATGAATGTATATGATAAGCATGAGCGTAAATTTCAGCAGAGTAACAGTGAGAAAGATTGCTTGTTCACTCTTCGCAACTGATTGTAAGTTTTCGTGTCTTTCTTCAGGAAATGTCTGCTTATTCGTTTTCTTAAAAAGTACTAGAAATTTTTTTTTCCTCCTTAATCCCCATAATTAAAAATATACATATATATAAATACTTTAATATATCTTGTCACCATTTTAAAAATAAACATCCAACTAATATTTAAAAATCCAAAGGAAAATATTTTTTAAAGCATAAAGTCGTCAAACGTTTTACCAATCTAAAAACATTAAATACGAAAAGTGTAGCACATACTAAACCTCTCAAAAATCTCTCAAAACATAAATAAATAGTCGTAAAATCTTTAAGGTAAAATCATAAACTTAAATGCGAAAAATAGAAGCGCTGGTCCTCGGGTTAGATGCACCTCCAGTCCTGTCAGATTAGGCATCCAAGCCTCCCTCAACATTATTATCATACTCACATTCATCAATCACACCTAGTGGCTCTAAAGACTCAACACGTGATATCCTTGATAACAAGTACTACAAAATACAGATCACATGCAACAACGAAAAATACTTGTACTTAAAATAACTTTTTCATAATAATGCATAACTTTAAATATAAACATTTTCTTAAACCTTTTCTTATCAACATATTCATATTCATATCAACATAACAACATATTCATATTCATATTCGTATTCGTATTTTGTTGAATTCAGATCGTGATTGTGACTCGTATTTTTAATCGCATTGGGCGATGGATCCATCAAGAGAAAACCACAGTACTGGGCGGCGGAGACACCAGCGACACTCTCACTGGTCAACTGGACCGTGGCCAACGTATTAACATATTCGTATTCGTATTCGTATCCGTATCGAAGAAAACACGATCGTCGGGCTCCCACTGGGACCATAAGCCTCACGATATTTCCAACATATCATCGTATTTAGTCACAATCCCTTCACGTCCTTCAACATGTTATCATCACTTAAAAAAAATCATGCATATAGGTATCGTTTTGTTTTTAAAATCAAGCATACAACATTTCTTTTAAATGTCCAATAATTAATCCATAAAATCCATGAACATTTAAAAACATTGATTCAACATATAAAAATTCTTAAACATCCATATCATTTAAAATAATCATATTAGCATATAAAATAGTATTGAGGACACTGCCATGACTTTTACTAAATTCAAGAGTAAAAAGACTGTTTTACTCTTGGACGTATAATTTTTCGTTTTTAACTTTTTCTTAATTTCTTTGACTCTAACATGTCCCAAATAATTATTTAAGCCTAAATTAAAATTCTCATAATTTTATTTAGCTTAAAAACTAGGCTTTTTAATTAATTCGTAATTAATCGTTTTGAATGCGTTTTAATCCCGAAAAATCCCAAACTTTAATATAAAATTCCTAAATTTAAAACTTAGTCATTTAATATTATTTTAGCCCTTGTGAACCACGATTCGACCCCCGTGAGCCGTGTTTCGATTTATTTTAATTCTAAAAACATTAACATGACACTTGGAAGTGCGCCCCGAGCCATCTTTCGATTTTCTCGAGCCACACCCGAACCATGTTGGTCCAGACCCTGACCAACCCCTTAGGACACCCTCTTGAACTCTGGGAACCCCCGGACATGACACCTAACTCGAAGACAAAACCCCCCAACCCCAGCTGGTGCATGGCCGAGAACCCTTTTTGGTGAAGGAGTCTTCCTGCTCGCTTAGGACCTAGCCAACCGATTAGCCCCTGGACCTGACCCTTAAGAACTCTCGTAAGACCCTAAGGCCTCACCCTAGCCCAGCCCCTGAGCCACAGGCCGAGCCCCTACTTCCCTGAAAGCCAGCGCAGCCTGCGCGCGTCCTTGAATGACTCTCGGATTGGAGTCCTTCTTTGCAAGAACTCCTCCCAACCCACTTACTCGAGACCTAGCATGGCTAGGACTCTTCCCTTGACTCACCCTTGGTCTTAGCTCGGTCCTGGTCCCAACCGAACCCAAGCTAAGCCCATTTCTCGTGAAAACCGAAAAATAAGATCACCCCATGTCAGATTTGGTTCCAGCTTTGTGTGTTCTATTTCGTGCCGGGTTTGTGGCTTATTCTATGACCCCAAACTCATGTAAAACAATTTCTAAACTTGTCCTAATCATGGCAGCCCCTTTATGCACATAAACAACACAATTTGGATAACAAATCCTACTTGAAAATTTCATGTCATATGCAAAAACGTAACTTGAACAAAAGTGTCACTTGTTTTCCGATCTTTCCATGCATAAAAATATACTATGGTGTGATCATGTTTTAAATGAAAGAAGTATGTGTGCCTTTGCGTTTTTAACGTACGAATTCTCGTTGACAATCGCGAAGAACGGCGACAAGACCCTAGGCTTGATTTTCCTTGCACTCTCGAATTTTTTTCCTCTCAAATCTCCCTTTTGCGTGCCGTGTAAGGTTGAGAGAATTTGGTGTGTGCCTTGTCGTTCATGTGTGGGTTTTGAGGTGGGTTTACATATTTTATAATAATTAATTCACTAATCAAGGCTTAGGCCTATTAAGCTAACAAATTAGGCCCATTAATCTTAATTAGGATTTAATTAAAACATTAAAAATAGTTTTGTCAAAATAAGTTTGTGAATTAAATAGCCGGGTTGCTAAAAAGTTCGTATTTTTGTTGAAAAAAACACACCGATAAAATTTACGTCCCGGCGAATAAAATCACCTCAAAAACTCCTTCTTTTCAAAAATATGCAAAAGCATCGTTCATATTTTAAATAATTAAACACAATTATTTAATAAAAACATTTTACGTTTTTCAGCCTTCAATCTCCGTTCTTCGATCGCAACTTGAATAATCCTTAAAAAATACAATTTTATGCGTCATGAAAATTAAATCCTATTTAACATATAATCATGCATGTCACATAATCAATTAAGGAATTAAATCAATTAATTATTTATTTTTCATATTTCTTAGATTTGCATGTCGTTGGGTTACGTCGTCTTAATTTTGGACCTTACACTTCAGCTGCTTCTCTCTGCTATTTATAGGCTTCCCTCCGACGGTAATATTGAATGTGGTTTAAATTTTCTATATGTTGATGTGCCACGTCAAAATTCCTCTGCCAATAGTACAGTGCGCCTTTTCTGAAATTCGGCGTTCCCACTAACAGTTGCAGACTGTTGTACTATTTTTTGGTTGTCGTTTTTAACTGATGACGTATCCAGCTGAAAGGTCAGCAGAAATGTAGAAGCTAATAAAGTTCACAACTGCAGTCAGTTGACTGCGCATCCAGTTACGTTGATCAGTTGGTTGAATTCAGTTGAGGCATCCGATTATGTTTAGTTTATATGATCAGTTAATTCGATCTTTTAGCCCTTTAGTTTGTCAAACATCCGAAACTTAGTTTCCAACATGAAACTAAATAACTGAAATATGGGAAATCAGATAGAGCTTATATCAGTTCAGTTATAGACTGAACTGATCAAAACAGTTAAGAACAAAAACAAGAATTTAAATAGAAATAACACAAGATATGTTTATGGATGTTCGGAGACTTCAACTGCTCCTACGTCACCCCTTCTACCACCTCGGGTAGGATCCACTAGAAGACTTTGATTTATACAATTTATTAGTACAAACACACTCAGTTTAGGACTTACCCTATTACCTAACTGAACTACTAGACTAGACTGAAGGCAGCACCTTCCACTCAACACTTTTTTAAAATCTGTGTTTCAAAGACTATATTTAAGTGGTGGTGGTGTGTGTGTGTGTGTGAGAACTGATCTCTGAATACAAAATGAAAGTGTTCTCACACACTGAGGGAATTGTGCTTCTAACCTAAGCTGATAACACGATGAAGTGTTCCCTCTGATCTGATTGCTTCTTGTAAGCTGATATGCAATATGCGTTACCTTTCTTGTTTTTCTGCACTTGTAATATATTGATCTTCACTGATCTTCTATTTATAGGCAGGAAACTAATCGTACAGTGAGACTCAATAATTGTATCAGTTGCAGCTTGAATATGTTCCTTGAGATTTGTGTCTCGACTTTTCCGACATCTATGCTGAAACATTTTGTCTTTAAGTGTTGCTGAAATGTCCATTATTGTACTTTGATCGTACAGTTGCTTTTGTATCGTTGTGCATAGCTGGAATCTACTTAGGTAAGCTTGTCTTGATCTGCAACTGATTGATTCCTAACTGATACTCTTAACTAGTCATCTGATCTGATCTTCAGTTGTGCTGGTGAAATCAATTGACTCGTCAGTTGAACTGATTTCACTCTTTCAGTTGAACTGGTCAGCTGGGCTCTTCATCAGTTGAGCACTTCATTAGCTGGCCGGGCTTTTGAAGGTTTTCTACTAAACTTCCTGTCAGCTGGACAATCAATTGAATTGTTATTTGATACATCAGTTAGACTGATTCAGTTTAGGCAGTCAATTGGCACTTTCAGTTTCCTTCTCGAAAGCTTCACTTTTGGCTCAGTCCACTGATCAGTTTCAGCATCCTGCGCACTTCGATAAATCATTAGCAACAAAATAACAAGTTTTGTTAACATCAAAATTAAGATTGCGAACATGAAATGTTCCAACAAAGAAATTTACATGCAACAACCAGAAATGTTTGAAATAAAGGCTGATATTCCAATGGTATGTGAACTCAAAAAATTGATATATGATTTAAAACAAGCCCCTAGGCATTGGTATAGGAAATTTGATGATTTCAGGATGAGTCATAACTTTAGGTTGGTATGTGTATCATAAAAGGTTGTTAAGTGACAAGAACCTTTACCTGCTCTTATATGTTGATGATGTGTTATTGGCCAGTGGAGATAGAGGTGCAATCTAAAGCTTGAAAGTAGAACTCAGCTCAAAGTTTGAAATGAAAGATTTTGGATCAGCAAGGAAGATTCTTGGCATGGAAATAATCAGAAAAAGGTCTGAAAAGCAACTTTTCCTCACTCAAACTGGATATGTTCGAAAGGTCTTGCACAAGTTTAATATGTATAATGCTAAACCTGTAGAGATTCCATTAGAAAATCACTTCAAACTCTCGACTGACCAAAGTCCCTGCACTAAAGAAGATAGAAAGTACATGGAAAACATACCGTATGTAACGTCCCGAAAAATTGAAGGTCCACGTGAACCGCATGCATGCAAATTATTAAATTTCTTTGGTATTTTATTAAATTCTCTTAAAGCATAAAATGCATGCTTATTTTATTAATTTGTTTTAAAGCATTAAATGCATTTTTATTTCATAAATTATGTGTTTAATTATTTTTATCTATTTTATGCATAAATCATGCCTGATAGGATTTATTTCATGAAAATTTCAAAGTTCATGCCTTAGGGTTTCTAGGTACATTTCACGCTCGAACGATGAACGGAGACCAGAGAATTTTCAGAAAAATTATTTTATTTCACGATTTATTTTATAAATTAAGTTGTAGCGTTTTTAAGTGTATTTTTCAAAAATGAGAATTTTTGGGTATTTTTACAAGCTGGATCTTTATTTTTATCGGTACTCAAATTTTATCGAATCGGATGTCGTTTTAATGGTTCGGCTAATATTTTCAAGAACTTTTCAACACGAAATTTTTTTCGGGAGTTCGTTTTGATTTAATGGACCTATTTTTAAGCTTATTTGGCTTAAATATCTTTTAAACCTTTAAAATAACATTTGGGCCCATTAGTGGTTGGTTAACCAATTTTATATTATATAATCTAACCTAAACCACTCTTTAACCTAAACTAAATCCCCCATCAGCCGACACCCATCTTTCAGACACCATTTTCTCGATTTTCCCAACTGCAACCTCAAGGAAATTATCGGCCACCTCCATTCTTTGCATTAGAAGCTCTCCCGGTGTCCCCCTCCTCTTGTGTGGTTCATCAATCATCAAGGCATGCCTCATACTTTCATTTTTGCATCATACACGCTAAATACTTACTGATATGTGTGTTTTATTGCATAGAAATCTCGATCCAAAATATGGCATGGTGAAGCATCGGGTTTTGCTAAAATCTTTGCATATGTTTTCCCAACTCACGTCCTTTACATTTTGTGCAAGGGGCTGTTAGTTTATGATGCTAGAGGGCTGTGTAGGCGGTGTATAAGGTTACCTAGGTGCTGGAGAGGCGAGGTTGCCAAGCTCGAAGGAAAAACGCTCGGCCTAGTGTAGGGGAGGGTATTTGAAGGCTAGATCGGGAGTTTTTGGTGTGCTGCGATGCATGGGCTCGAACCAAGGCGTGTTTCAGACCTTGTAGAGTCTATTAAGATGTTAGGAATGAACCATGGGTGTATGGTAGAGGGAGAGGCTCGATCCTTGGAAGTATGGCGTGAAGCGAGATGGATGTGCTAACTTTCGGTTGGCGTCTGCTCGTGGGTGGTGCAGCAACTTTCGGTATCAGTTTGCTTAGTTTAAGAAGAGTCATTAGGTTCCTAATTGTGTGTTTTTAAAGGTTGGATAGGTGGTGGGATTAGTGAGGACCGAAAGGTTGTGAGTTGGGGGACGTGTTGTCATGAGATTATAGAATAGGGATGGTCGAGAGGTTGTCTTTTTTTTTTTTTTATCCTTCAGCCAAAATTTTTGGAGCTATTATTAGAGTATTAGGGGCCTTTTAGTGTTTTTAAAATAAGGTAAAAATTTGAGAAAAATTCGGTTAAGTTATGAGTCGATTCAGGTTAAAACCGGGACCCCGGTCTAAGTTTTAAAACGAATCGGTTAAGTTTGGTTTTTGGCTCGAGTTTACATCTAGGAATGTTTTTAAAAATGTTTTGGGACATTTTAAGGAGTTTGGTAAGCTTCCGGTCAATTTTAGAGGTCCAGGGGTGAAACGATAATTTTGGGTTTCCAGGGACAAAATGGTCATTTTGCACCCGGGGTGAGATTTTTGATCCTCGCAGCGCCCTGAGCACAAATTATGATATTTTTAAATGATTATGCATCATGTTTACGATTTTTACGCTATTATGATAATTATGATGCATGCTTGGTTTAAAGGAAAAATTACGTATATGCATGCTTTTATTAAGTGTTGAGTATGATGACACGTTTTGAAGGAAGTGATTTAGTTGTGACTAACACGATGACATGATGATATGATTGGAGATATCGTGAGGGAAAAAGCCCCAGAGGGAGCCCGTTTGCGGGAAAAGGCCTCAGAGGGAGCCCGACGATCGTATTTCCATTGACATGATATGATGATATGATAGACCCGGGCTCAGTTGATGAGTGAGAGTGTCGCTGATGTCTCCCGCCGCCCGGTACCGTGGTTACACGTAGATGGATCCATCAACTGACATGATGACATGATGATACGAAAGTCTCAGCTAATGAACGGAATTCAAAATTAAGATTTTAACACGTATATGCTGATACGATGATACATGCTATTACCATGTTTTGACTGGTCACAGATTACCCATACGATAAGATAACATGATGAGACATGTTTTGACACGTTACGATTTTACACGACACGCTTATGTTCATGTTTTTAAGCTCATGAAATGTATGTTGATTATGTTATTTTTCACTGTTGTGTGCTATGTATATGTACTTGTTGTTACTGGTACAGGTGTGTTGAGTCTTTAGACTCACTAGACGTGTGTGATGCAGGTGAGCATTTTGATCAGGAGACCGGAGGTGCCGAAGACTGAGTAGGCAGGCGAGATGTGCGGTGACACGACCCGAAGACCATTACTTTTCCGCATATTGATTCATGTGTTTTGAGAGGAGTTACGCATTTTTATATGTTGATGATTTTACAATTTTTACATATTTACGTTTACGTTGATTTTAGATGACGTTAGTTATTTTTAAACTGTGCTACTTTTATTGGCAAATAAATACGATTATTTTAAATGTTATTTTGTAATTGAGAGCTTTTAAAAAATATATATATAATTCCGCACTTTTAAAACGGTAGACGTTTCACCGTATGCTAGTGTGGTGGGCAGCTTACTGTATGCCATGATATGCACTAGGCCTGATTTAGCTTATGCAATCAGTCTAGTAAGTAGATTCATGGCTAACCCTGGTAATGAGCATTGGATGGCCCTTAAATGGATGCTGAGGTATGTAAAGGGATCAAAGAATATGGGGTTGTCATTTACTGACAGACAATAAGACAATGGGATGGTTACAGGATAAGTGGACTCAGATTTTGCAGTCAGTATTGATGCTAGAAAATCTTTGACATGATATGTGTTCACCTTGTATGGAGCAACAGTGAGTTGGAAGTCTATGCTTCAACCAGTGGTGGCCCTATCCACAACAGAAACAGAATACATTGTTGTCACAGAAGGAGTGAAATAAGGAATTTGGTTTCAAGTTTTTTGAAAGACTTAGGCTTTGATCAGGAATCAGTACTCATCCATTGTGACAATCAGAGTGCAGTGCACCTATCTAAACACCAAATGTTTCATGAAAAGTCAAAACACATAGATGTTAAGCTACAATTTGTACGAGAAGTAACTAAGACAAGAAGGATGCAGGTTGTGAAAATCAATACATATGATAATCCAGCTGACATGTTTACTAAGGTGCTTCCCATCAACAAACTGCATTGTTGTCTGGAGCTGATCAAGTTAAAACCTGAGACAGAGCCTTAAGATTAAGGCAGGAGGAGGAGGAGCAATTAATATTGACATGAGAATTGAAAACAAGGTGGAGAATTGTAATTCAGATGTGTTGGTCAATCCTTGCAGATCAATGCATGACTTAATCTGAGTCATGAATCGAGGCTAGATGGACACTTGTGTGGACTTAGCAGAAGTTGGTTGGAAATAGTCAAGAAAACCGAAAGAAAGAGAACATAAAATGGGGTTATGTTGGGTTAGTTAAGGGAAAAAACAAGAGATACACAGTTGGGCAACAAGACGATCACCTGCTACAAGATCAACAAGAAGAGTTTTGGAGATATGATTTTTCAGTGAGCTTAGTTTTGATTCAAGAGTGTATACACATGTAAACCAAAAGGAAATATACAAGAGTGAATCATTCGTGATCTTGAAGGGATCATTGAGTTTTCTTTTAATTCCTTGTAATTGGATCTCAATCAAAATATATTGTTCTTCCTTCTCCCATGGATGTAGATCGTATTGATCGAACCACGTAATTCTTGTGTTCCTGTTCTTTGTTCTTAGATTCTTAGCTTTCTTCTGTTATTGATCAGTAGTCTCGAAGAAACTCTTTAGCTGTGCATGTCGTTGTGCTCGTCTCATCAAGCGTTAGTTCTGTTAAATTCACTACATATGAGATACAGATCAGGGCCAATTGACAGAACTTCAGTGCAGGGGAGGCTACAAGGAAGTCAGCAAAGAAGTCCCAAAGGAGAAAGAATCTAAATCTTTCCATGTTGGATAAGAGATCTTAGCATATGAAGATCCTAATAATGGCTGCTAGGCCTAACAGAGTGCCACGAGGTATTTGGTGAAGAAGGAAGAAAAATGGATATTTTTCTTAGAGGCTCTTCGATCTGAGCAAGAACATAAGAAAAGAAGCTCAGGTCATAAATGTTGGATCTCGGTTCTCTCGTGCTCAAACGCAGCGAAAGTTCGGTTCTCTCGTGCTCAAACGCAGCGAAAGTTTTAAAATAATTTTTTAGATCTTGACATTCAAGATATATTTTGGACACTCGTATGGTTTTAATAAAATAAACATACACGGATGTTTAGTAATATACCTTTAATGAACTAATTTTCACTTTACTCCAACTACACCGGTATTAGCGGACGTAGCTCTTGTTGTAAATCCCTACGAACGTTCTTCGATCTCCGAATCAGGTCCACGACCGTATTATTTGTTCCTTCTCTAATTTGTACTAAAAAATTAGAAGATATTTTCGTAGAGATAGAACACGAAGAAGAAATCGACTCAACCTGAATTTTTCTTGAAAAAGAAAAAAAAGGAGATTTTCGAGAGCAGCACTTGAATTGGGAAGAGCCGAAAAGTGAATTCCTCTTACTTTCCTTTTGGAGGCAATTCAAGTAAATAACGATCAAATCCTTATTTTTTTATTTCTAATCATTACTTTACTTAATTAATCATTAAGTCATTTAATGATTCCAAAAATATTTGCATGCCAAATCACCGAAAACTTTTGGGAAGAGTCAAAAAAAAAAATCATTTCTCAAACCTTCGGTTATGCCATTTATCAATTAACCCAAATAATATATTTTATTGTTTTAATTAATTGTAGTTTCCTTAATTAATAACATTAATTAAGTTAATGGATTTCAACATATATTTGATTCTCGAAAATATCTAACCACTAATCATGCAATATTATTTTATTTGTGTGCAAGTTTTAAAAATATGGTATCTTGAATATTTTCATATTACGTAAATCAATACCATATTTTAACTCAATTAAAATATAATTAATTATTAAAGCCCATTTGAACTTTAATAAATTAGCATGATGGGCTTATACTCTTACAAGCCTATGATCCATGCTCTCATTACATTAATCTCTTCACAATCCCGATCGGTGATCAAATATCATCGATGTGACAATTTCAACTTATTTGCTATTATGATGCACACAGCTTAAATATCGAGATCACCAATGTCTAAATATGGCAGGTGCATTCCCTCGGACTGTTTTAGCAGTCATACTCTCAAAATTTCTATAAGATTTTATAAACTTTATTTACAAGCTTATCGATTGATTGTATCAAACTTATTTCTTATAAATTCAACTCATTGAATTTATTATATCAACGTTTTCTATAAATTTAACTCCTTGAATTTATTATCTCAACGGGAACAAGTAAACCAGTGCTTGTGTGACCTTCAATGGTTCAGGGATATAGC
This sequence comes from Primulina huaijiensis, assembly GCF_012295235.1. Taxonomy (NCBI): domain Eukaryota; kingdom Viridiplantae; phylum Streptophyta; class Magnoliopsida; order Lamiales; family Gesneriaceae; genus Primulina; species Primulina huaijiensis. The sequence goes on from NC_133312.1 coordinate 14,595,924, forward strand.
TACCCGTGGGTTCACAGCTCTTTGTGATTCAAGACATAATCTTTTATTCGGGCTTACCCTAGTTTGCCTCATCCCATGCACCAACATTTGATCATGAGAATGTCAGAAACTATTTTCTTATTAAACCCATCGAATCATGGTAAGAGCGTCTACTAGCATCGCCCCATGACTCCCTAGGTATCAATGATAGTGCCTGCAAGAACCAGTCGATTATGATTAACGTACAGTACGGTCCCTTCATCTCATATATCCAGATCGAATCTGCAACCATTGGTTCATCGAGGGTTGCATATTAATTCGATAACTATGTGACACATATGAATAGTTGCATCGCATGTACTATTGGAGAACTCCTTCTCCAACGTAAATCTCATACTCTGGCCAGAGATTCCACGCAGTATTTTTTCATCAGATCATATAGGCTATCCACACCCGTAGGTGAGTTGTGAATCTCCGACTACAATGCACTGGCTCCTATATGTGTCGCAACTGTACCCAACCCCGCCACCTTATGACTCTCCTGGAGCCGCTAAACGAGTCAAAGCACAGCCTTAGCATATAGAGCCTCAGTGTTGTCCCGGGTCGTAAGGACTAATGGTGTACAATCATAACCATGGACTTATCCTCTCGATGAATGATAACCACTTGGAAAGTCCGAGGGAGGGTTGTTCGGTATAATCATCATATGACTACCCATCTGCATGTTTGGACATCTCTATGCCCTAACCAAGAAACGGGGTACACAACATCACAGATGTTAGTCTCAAGCTCAAGCGACCTTTATCCATGTTTTAGGCGGCTGAATTGACTAAGAAAGAACTTAGATCATACAGTGTTTACAAATGAATTTCAACATCGAATTACGATTCATTTGTATTAAAGTATAATCAAGGTCTTTAACTATGTTGTTAACATGGGTATACAGAGAAAGAAATAACAAACCATGTAATAATGAATTATATTAAAATAAAGATTGTTTATTACACTTGAGTCAATAAATTCCCTAGTCAACCGTTGGTTTGAAGGGCATCTACTCTAACAATCTCTCACTTGCCCTAGAGCCAACAATCCATAAACTTTAATCCCATTGCTTCGCGATACTACTCAAACAATGGTCCTGGCAAGGGCTATGTAAGTGGATCAGCAACATTGTCTGCAGAGGGGACTCTTTTGACTGATATGTCTCCTCTTCCCACAATCTCCCGTATAATGTGGAACTTCCTCAGTACACGTTTAGATAGCTGATGAGACCTTGGTTCCTTTGCTTACGCAACGGCACCAGTGTTGTCACAGTACACCGGAACTGGATCAACTCTTTTAGAATTAACGTCCAAGTCTTGGACAAAATTTCTCATACAAACTGTCTCTTTGGCTGCATCAGATGCAACAATGTATTCAGCTTCAGTGGTGGAATTCGCAACGGTGTCTTGCTTAGAACTTTTCCAAGAGACACCCGCACCATTTAGCATGAATACAAAACCAGATGTCGATTTCGAATCATCTACGTCACATTGGAAGCTAGAAACAATGTAGCCTTCCAATTTCAATTCTCCAACCACACAGACCATGAACAAGTTCTTAGTCTTTTTTAAGTACTTAAGAATATCTTTCACGGCCTTCCAATACATTGGACCATGGTTCGCCTGATATCTGCTTGTAACACTCAAAGAGTAAGCAACATCAGGACGTGTCTATATCATAGCATACATGGTACTTCAAATTGCTGACGCATATGGAATACGTGTCATCATCTCTATCTCTTCATCAAGTTTGGGACACATAGCTTTAGATAGAGTAACACCTTGACACATTGGTAAGTATCATATCTTCGACTCTTCCATAGAGAATCGCTTCAGAATGGTATCGATATAAGTGGCTTGGGTGAACCCCAATATCCTTTTTGATCTATCTCTATAGATTTGTATTCTCAATACAGAGGATGCTTCACCCATGTCTTTCATGGAGAATTTACTTGCTAACCATACTTTAGTTGATTGCATTAATCCTACATCATTCCCAATAAGTAGAATGTCATCAACATAAAGTACTAGGAATGTCACTGCACTCCCACTAACTTTCTTGTACACGCATGGTTCCTCAGGATTTTTAGAAAAACCAAACTCTTTGATAGTGCTATCAAATCTGAGGTTCCAACTCCTTGACGCCTGCTTCACACCATATATTGATCTCTGACACAAGGTTCATCATGTCCTTGTTTATGAAGAAGCGTGTATCTTGCAGGCGGTCTGATAACCTTATCAGACCTTCTAGGAACGTGTACTTCAACTACTGGTTGTTGGGGATCAGGTTCAACTTTTACAGTTGAGGGAGTATCTTGAATTTCTTCAAGTTCTATAATCTTGTCTTTTCTATCTAATAGAAATTCATTTTCCAAAAAGGTAGCATTTCTTGAAACAAACACTTTTGTTTCATTAGGGTGATAGAAATAATATCTAACAGAATTCTTTGGATATCCTACAAAGTAGCACAAAGTGGATCTACTATTCAATTTGTCTCCCACTGTCTACTTAACGTAAGCAGGACACCCCTGTATTCTCATGTAAGAATATTTGGGTGTTTTTCCCATCCATATCTCATATGACATTTTATTCACTACTTTATTATAGACATTATTCAACAACATTGTCGCAGTTTCAGGCGCAAAGCCCCAAAACGATGTAGGCAATTTAGTGAATCTCATCATAGATCGAACCATGTTCATCAAGGTTATATTTCGACGTTCTGAAACACCATTCAATTGTGGTGTTGATGGTGGAGTCCACTGAGAGAGAATCTCATTCTCTTTTAGATAACTCAAAAATTCAGCATTCAAGTATTCTCCATCTCGATCAGATCGAAGTACCTTAATACTTCTTTCTAGCTGATTTTTCTACTTCAGATTTGAATTCTTTGAACCTTTCAAATGCTTTAGATTCGTGTTTCATCAAATAAACATACCAGTACCTCGAATGGTCATCAGTAAAGGTAATGAAGTAGGATTGCCCATATTTTGTGCTAACACTTAGCGGGCCACAAACGTTTGTGTGGATCAAATCCAGTAGACCATAAGCACGTTCCACGTTTCCATTGAATGGAGTCTTGGTCATTTTTCCTTTTAGACAAGACTTACACGTAGGTAGATAATTTATGTCTGACAAGTCAAACATGACTTCTCCCACCAGCTTGTGCATCCTTCTTTGGAAAATATGTCCTAGTCTAGCGTGTCATATTTGTGCGGGATTTGGATCATCTAACTTACTTTTGTTTGTTGTTGGAATCATGTTTACTTGGACATTCACTTATTTTTTCCAGAACATTTCTAGCGCATATAATTTCTTATGTCTTGAATTCTTGCAGTGAAATAAATATGTTCTGACTTATCGGGCTTTGTAGGCCTTTTAAGTGTCCTTCAGAGTTTGCCTCTTACTGAGTTTGTTTTTCTTGTAAGGGGCAGAAAATTTCTTTCCCTTACTTTGTGGGCCATTTTTCGTCTGACGAGAGGCCCATTAGAAAAACAACATTTTTCTGTTTTATGGTGATCTCATAAGTCATAAGCGTATTGACTAGCTCTTCAAGGCTATCATCTATCTTATTCAAATTGAAGTTCACCATAATCCCGTCAAATGAAGAAAAGAAAGACAACAAATTGATGTCATCAATTAATTCGTTAGGAATCACATATTCCAGGCCCACCACATTCTCAATAAGCCCAGTCATATATACACCATGCTCATGGGCCAAAGCCCCATCTTGCATGCGTGTAGTCATGAGCTCCTTGAAAATGTTGTGCATCATTGTATGAGTTTCATACACCATGCAACTCTTGCACGTGCATTCGAATGTCAGCAGCATTCAATATTTCCTCAAATTGTCCCTACAGTTCATTTGACATAAAAGCGTGCGTGCTACACTTTAGCTTGCATACTATGGTCCTACCATCTTTCATGCTTTGTCAGTTCAACAGGACTGACATTAGTGTGTATGTCATTTTCTCTGAATTCAGAACAATTTCCCAACCAGTCTTGAAATTTAGATTCGGTTAGCTTGTTAATAACAGAAATGGATTATGTGACGAAATCGAAAATATACTGAAATGGAAACAGAATATAGATTGCTGATTATTTTAAAATAATTCTTAGATATAAAATATAGATTTTTATTTCATAAATCTCCCTCCCACTATTTTGACATTTCCACCACCCTCTGATAAAAAACAGAAATCGTATTTCCTTAGTGGGCACGAAGAGTCCAATTAGCCAATTATAATCCCGAATAATATCAGCCAATTATAATTTCTAAAAGGTAGAATCCAATTGCATCCCTATGCAACCTCCGTGTGTTTCGCCTCACGTTTAATAAGGACCCAATAATATGATGCCGTTTATTTTCACGAGTCAAACCGACCCATCAATATTGAATTGTAGTGGACGGTCGCCATGAGTTCCCCCAATAATATGAGCCGAAGTCATAGGAGTTCCACTCAATTCACATCATAGGTCCGGTGAAGTCACAGCTTTCTGACATCCAGGCCTCCCCAATAATATGAGCCAGACACTGTCCGCGGGTAGCGATCAACATGAAACCACGGTTGATGGAAGACAAGAATAAATTAAACTCTTTTAATTTTTAATTTTGTGGTTTGATATAAATTTTGAATCTTATTCAAAATGATGGATTTTAATTTTAAAATTGTCTCATCATTTTAATTTAAAATCGCGTGCCACGAGTTTGTATGTTTGTCGGATTCATGCAACTATATTATCTAATAATATACATACATGCATAATACTATATATCACATATATAAAAATATGACATTAAAAAAAAATTTTATTTTTCCAGAAATCCAAAAAAAAAAAAAATTTTTATATGGTGCATCAATTTTCTGAAAAATTTTCTTGTGTGGTTAGAAATAAATTATTCAATATGATTTAAAACCATACGATATAGAGAACCTGGCTCTGATACCACTGTTGGATCTCGGTCCTCTCGTGCCTAAACGGAGCGGAAGTTTTAAAATAATTTGTTAGATCTTGACATTCAAGATATATTTTGGACACTTGCATGATTTTAATAAAATAAACATACAAGAATGTTTAGTAATATACCTTTAGTGAACTAATTTTCACTTGGCTCCAACTACACCGGTATTAACGTACGTAGCTCTTGTTGTAAATCCCTACGAACGTTCTTCGATCTCCGAATCAGGTCCACGATCGGATTATTTGTTCTTTCTCTAATTTGTACTAAAAAATTAGAAGATATTTTCGTAGAGATAGAACACGAAGAATAAATCGACTCAAGCTGAATTTTTCTTGAAAAAGAAAAAAAAAAGAGATTTTCGAGAGCAGCACTTGAATTGGGAAGAGCCGAAAGTGAATTCCTCTTATTTTTCCTTTTGGATGCAATTCATGTAAATAAGGATCAAATCCTTATTTTTTATTTCTAATCATTACTTTACTTAATTAATCAAATTAATTAAGTCATTTTCCAAAAATATTTGCATGCCAAATAACCGAAAACTTTTGGGAAGAGTCATTAAAAAAAAAAAAATCAATTCTAATTTCTCAAACCTTCGGTCATGCCATTTATTAATTAACCAAAATAATATATTTATTATTTTAATTAATTGTAGTTTCCTTAATTAATCACATTAATTAAGTTAATGGATTTCAACATATATTTGATTCTTGAAAATATCACACCACTAATCATGCAATATTATTTTCTTTGTGTGCAAGTTTTAAAATTATTGTATCATGAATATTTCCATATTACGTAAATCAATAACATATTTTATAAAAATTTAATTGGCTATATTTTAACTCAATTAAAATATAATTAATTATTAAAGCCCACTTGAACTTTAATAAATTAGCATGATGGCTTATACTCTTACAAGCCTATGATTCATGCTCTCATTACATTAATCTCATCATAATCCCGATCGGTGATCAAATTCATCGATGTGACATTTTCAACTTATTTTTTATTATGATGCACACTTTAATATCGAGATCATCAATGTCTAAATAAGGCAGGTGCACTCCCTCTGACTGTTTTAGCAGTCATACTCTCAAAATTTCAAAAAGTTTTTATAAACTTTATTTACAAGCTTATCGATTGATCGTATCAAACTTATTTCTTATAAATTCAACTCATTGAATTTATTATCTCAACGTTTTCTATAAATTTAACTCCTTGAATTTTCATCTCAACGAGAACAAGTAAACCAGTGCTTGTGTGACCCTCAATGGTTCAGGGATATAGCTACTTGTGGGTTCACAACTCTTTGTGATTCAGGACATAATCCTTTATTCGGGCTTACCCTAGTTTGCCTCATCCCATGCACCAACATTTGATCATGAGAATGTCAGAAACTATTTTCTTATTAAACCCATCGAATCATGGTAAGAACGTCAACTAGCATCGCCCCATGACTCCCTAGGTATCACTTATAGTGCCTGCAAGAACCAGTCGATTATGATTAACGTACAGTACGGTCCCTTCATCTCATATATCCTGATCGAATCTGCAATCATTGGTTCATCGAGGGTTGCATATTAATTCGATAACTATGTGACACATATGAATAGTTGCATCGCATGTACTATTGGAGAACTCCTTCTCCAACGTAAATCTCATACTCTGGCCAGAGATTCCACGCAGTATTTTTTCATCAGATCATATAGGCTATCCACACCCGTAGGTGAGTTGTGAATCTCCGACTACAATGCACTGGCTCCTATATGTGTCGCAACTGTACCCAACCCCGCCACCTTATGACTCTCCTGGAGCCGCTAAACGAGTCAAAGCACAGCCTTAGCATATAGAGCCTCAGTGTTGTCCCGGGTCGTAAGGACTAATGGTGTACAATCATAACCATGGACTTATCCTCTCGATGAATGATAACCACTTGGAAAGTCCGAGGGAGGGTTGTTCGGTATAATCATCATATGACTACCCATCTGCATGTTTGGACATCTCTATGCCCTAACCAAGAAACGGGGTACACAACATCACAGATGTTAGTCTCAAGCTCAAGCGACCTTTATCCATGTTTTAGGCGGCTGAATTGACTAAGAAAGAACTTAGATCATACAGTGTTTACAAATGAATTTCAACATCGAATTACGATTCATTTGTATTAAAGTATAATCAAGGTCTTTAACTATGTTGTTAACATGGGTATACAGAGAAAGAAATAACAAACTATGTAATAATGAATTACATTAAAATAAAAATTGTTTATTACACTTGAGTCAATAAATTCTCTAGCCAACCGTTGGCTTGCAGGGCATCTACTCTAAAAATAAAATGTAAAAATAGTAGATAATGGTACCAAATTGCTATGAATTGGCTGCCATCAATTAAATTTCTCGCCTCTTTGTTGTTTTGTCCAATAAAAATCCTCCACTACGAGCATCCACCATGCTCCTGGCATGAGATAAAAGACCTACATAAAAACAATGAATCCAAAGATTTTCATTTATCTGATGTTGTGCACAACTGGCACAAAGTTTAATTTCTTGAAGCGCTCCCAATATTCGTGGAATGACTCCTCGATATATTTTTTAATGTCATATATCTCCTTCCGAATATTCGCTGCCCTCAAATCAAGAAATATTCTTTAAGAAATATCTCTTCATTTTGTCCAAGTTGTGATTGATCCGGAAGGCAGATAATAGAGTCGATCTTCTGCATCTATCTTTTATAGACGAGAAAAGCTCTTACTTGGATTTGTTCATTTGTCACTCCTACGGGTTTCATACTTTTGCAAACCACATGAAACTCCATTAAGTGCTTATGAGGACCTTCACTTGCAAGTCCATGAAAAGAAGGAAAAATATGTATTAAGATTAAATATCCCAATAATCTTTTATTCATAGAATATGTATATTGTGTATATATATATCTCTGAATTGTAGCCATAATATTAGCCATAATTTTGGTTTGTAAGATTATATATATTACCTACGGGTGAATGAATAAGTGCAAGAAATACCAATTCTATCATGGTATCAGAGCCCTAGCAGCCTAGCAAGCTCTTACCAACTTTTTTTTCCTTCTTTTCGATTTCTTCAGCCATCATAATCAGCCTCTTTCTCCGATCCTTCTCATCATGGCCGACGATGGCAAAATCGATCCCAACTCTCCCTATTATCTTGGGTCTGGAGATCAACCTGGAAATATGATCACCCACGTGATCCTCTCTACTGAAAATTATATTACCTGGGCTCGTGCAATTAAGCTGTCTTTGAAAGCTCGCCGAAAGTTTGTGTTTATTGATGGGACAATCACCAAACCGACGTAGAAGAAGAAACAACTCGATTGGGACACTGTAAATTCTATGCTTGTCTCATGGATCACGCGGACTCTTGATCCGAAATTGGTCACCTCCATTCCTTTTCATGATGAAGCAAAACGCCTTTGGGACTATCTTGAGAAGCGTTTTTGCGTGGCTAACAGTCCTCGTCTTCAACAATTGAGGGCCGATATTACCAACTGTAGGCAAAATTCGAATATGTCTATTGATGATTATTATACTCGGTTGATGGGATTGTATGATGAATTGGATCGTCTCAAGCCTTTCCATGCGTGCGAATGTGGTAATTGTACCTGTGATGTTGCTGGTCGATTCGCTGAGGATCGGGAGGAGGAGAAACTCCATCAATTTCTCATTGGCATTAACGATGAGTTATATGCAACGGTACGCTCTAATTTGTTGTCCACCTCTCCTTTACCTGATCTCGATCGTGTGTATCAAGCATGCCTACAGGAAGAAAAGTCTCGGGGTATTGCTCGAGATAGAGCGGACAAGGAGGAAATCCATACGTTTGCTCTCCAAACTGCACAACCCAAGGCTCGTTTTACCCGTCTTGATAAATCCAAATTGTATTGCTCTGCTTGCAAGCGACCGGGTCATGATAACGATTCTTGTTTCAAAATGCATGGATATCCGGATTGGTGGGAAGATCGGAACCGTGGAGTCCAAGGCCGTGCACGGACCAACGCACAACGACCTCTTGCAGCTCCTCCAAATGCTCCTCGTGGTCGACCCAAAGCCGCGGCTGCCATGGTCGTGACTTCCAATGATGTGGCAGGTGGGGGGAGCGATTCAGTGGATTCATCTCATGAGTCTCCTGGCCTCTCTATGCATGATTTAAAACCGGAACAGGTTCAGATTTTATTAAATATGATAAATAATCACCAGCATGATCAGATGATGGGTGAGCTCTCTTCATTTTCCTGGATTATTGATAATGGTGCTTCTCACCATGTTACTGGCACTGAATCATGTTTGACAGAAACTCATCATATTCCGCAATGTTCTGTTGGGTTACCTAACGGCGCGCATGCCTTTGCTACTAAGGCTGGCCGCGTTTTGTTGACTGATGGGTTGATACTTGAGAATGTTTTATTTGTACCATAGTTCCATTTCAACTTAATCTCGGTGTCACAACTAATTGATGATTCTAAATGTCTTTTACAATTCACTGCTTCTTGATGTGCTATACAGGACCTACGCTCGAGGAGTGTGATTGGAGCCGATGAACGTAAAGATGGACTCTATTATTTTTGGCGATTCCTACAGTGTGTGTGGTAACGGTTCCAGAGATTTCAGATTTTGAGTTGTGGCATCGTCATCTGGGGCATCCGTCAGATAGAGTAGTCAAGTTAGTTCCGGCTATTTCTTCCAGTACATCTAGAAAGAAATTGAATAAAGCATGTGATGTTTGTCCTCAAGCAAAACATAAACGTGATAGTTTCCCTGTTAGTGATAGTAAAGCTAGTCGAACTTTTGAACTCATTCATTGTGATTTATGGGGCCTGCTTCATGTGGAGCACATTATTTTTTGACTTTGGTGGATGATTTTTCAAGAGCTGTATGGGTTTATTTATTGCGTTCAAAAACACAAGTTTATCAAGTTTTTTGTTCGTTTCTTTCTATGATTGCCCGCCAGTTTGAAACACATGTCAAATTAATACGGAGTGACAATGGTACGGTGTTTAAATGTATGTTGGATTATTTTGATACACATGGCATTATTTTTCAAACCTCTTGCGTTGGGACTCCTCAACAAAATGGTCGTGTGGAACGCAAACATCAACATATTCTTAATGTGGGTCGTGCTTTGATGTTTCAAGGCAATCTTCCTATTACCTTTTGGGAGGAATGTGTGCTTGGTGCGATGTATCTCATTAACAGAACTCCGTCTGGCTTGCTCCAAAATAAAACTCCTTTTGAAATTCTCTTTGGCAAGGCACCTGATTTTAATGAACTTAAGGTTTTTGGTTGTTTAGCTTTTGCACACAATCAAAAGGCCAAAGGTAATAAATTTGCTCCTCGAAGTAGGAAGTGTGTTTTTATTGGTTATCCACATTGGAAGAAAGGGTGGAAATTGTATGACATTCAGACATGTGACATCTTTGTTTCCAGAGATGTAAAGTTTCATGAAAATGAATTTCCCTACCAGACCGTCTCTACTTCTCAAGTGCCCGCTTCTTCCTCGTCGCTGCCTGATTCTAATGTGGGGTTTAATATTGATCTTTTGGATGACTTGGAGTCTGTTTTGGTTGATGACCCCGCAGCCCCTGCGATTGGGACTAATACTGTATTGGAACCCACATTGCCTCCCGTGCCCCCTGCACTTTCGTCTCCTCTTGCATGTGCCGATGCCTTGGGGCGATGGTTGCGGGATAAGCGGCCCTCTGTTCTTCTTCGTGACTTTGTTACACACACTGTTCACACTTCGAGTCCATCTGAGTGTTCACCGTCCTCTACTAGCTCCTCAGGTACTTCTTATCGTATAGCACATTATGTGAATTGTAATAAGTTTTCTCCACGACACCGTGCTTTCCTTGCAGCTATCACTGAGGGCATTGAGCCTCGTTCTTTTAAAGAAGCTATGCAACATGAAGGTTGGCGCGAGGCTATGCAGAAAGAAATTGCTGCTTTAGAATCTAATGGTACTTGGAAAATGACAGTTTTGCCTCCTCATAAAAAAGGCTCTTGGTTCTAAATGGGTATACAAAATTAAATACCATGCAGATGGGAAAATAGAGCGTCTTAAGGCCCGTCTGGTTGTTTTCGGCAATCGTCAAATTGAGGGTGTTGATTATAACGAAACTTTTGCTCCAGTTGCGAAAATGGTCACTGTTCGTGCCTTCTTAGCAGTTGCAGCGGTCAAGAATTGGGCTTTGCATCAGATGGATGTTCATAATGCGTTTCTGCATGGTGATCTTGATGAAGAAGTTTACATGAAACTTCCTCCTATCTTCAACGTTCGCACTCCTGGCTTAGTGTATCGTCTTAAGAAGTCTTTGTATGGTCTATGACAGGCTCCGCAGTGTTGGTTTGCTAAGCTAGCTGCTTCTTTGAAGACCTATGGTTTCCTTCAATCTTATTCAGATTATTCTCTGTTTACTCACTACAACAAAAATCGTATTTAACAACACATCAAAAACAACGTTTTTAACAAAAATCGTTGTCTTTTTACTTTTAACAACGGTTTTAACAAAAACCGTTGTCGTAGCCCAAAAAAATCCGCTCAAAGACAACAGTTTCTTTAAAACTGTTGTCTTTGATATATCTACGACAACGGTTTTTAAAAACCGTTGTCTATGAGCGATTTTTTTTGGGGTACGACAACGGTTTTTAAACTGTTGTCGTATTAGCGTTTTTCTTCAAGCTACGACAACAGTTTGTAAAAAACCGTTGTCTTTCAACTGGTTTTTCTACAAATTTTGTTGTCAATATTAGATTTTGCGACGAAATAAGTAAAATTTGTCGCTAAAATTAGCGACAGTTATATTATACCGTCGCTAATTTAAATATTGCGACGGTTTAAGTATACCCGTCGCTACAATTAGCGACGGTTTTAAGTAAAACTGTCGCCGATGTAGATATAGCGACGAATTAACGAGACCAGTCGCTAAATTTAGCGACGGTTTTTGTATAACCATTGCTAAATTTAGCGACTGTTTCGGTAAACCGTCGCCGATCTATAATTAGCGACGGTTTATATTTAACCGTCGCTATATTTAGCGATAGTTTAATATAACCGTTGCTAAATAAAGCGACAGTTCTTGTAAAATCGTCGTTATTTTTAAATCGGCGACAGTTGAAAAAATAATTGTCGCTAATTGCGACGGTTTAATCAAAACCGTCACAAACTGTCTATAAATATCCCAACCCTCAGCCCATTTTCTACCATACCACTTCACAACACTTAAAATTTTTCTCCCTTACACAATTTTAATTTCGTTTTTCTATTTAAAGATTAATAAATTTTTACCACTTCACAACATTTAAAATTTGTCTCCCTTACACAATTTTAATTTCATTTTTTTCTTTAAAGATTAATAAATTTTTAAAATCAAGAATATAATATTTTCGACTGAAATTTTTTTTTATTTTACTGACAAAAATAGCGACGGAAAGCATAAAACACCGTCGCTAATATTAGCAACGAAATTGAAGAAATACCGTCGCTAAATTTAGCGACGGTGTATAAAACCGTCGCTCTTTAGCGACTATTTTAATTACGACCGTCGCTAACTTTAGCGACGGTTAATGATGATTTCCGTCGCAAATTAATTTGCGACGGTTGTTTAAAAACCGTCGCAAATTGTAACTACAACAACACTCTAAAACCGTTGTCTTTTAGCGAATTCTTTAACCACATGACCTTTAACCACAGGGCTTCTAACAACGGTTTTAAAAGGCCTACAACAACGGGGAAAAACCGTTGTCGTAGGCCTTTTTTCTTGTAGTGACTCTACATCATGGATCGGTTCAACTTAATGTTCTTGTGTATGTTGATGATCTCATCATTTCTGGTAATGATGCTTCCGCTATTGACCATTTCAAGGCATATTTGCATGAGTGTTTCCATATGAAAGATTTGGGTGTCCTAAAGTATTTTCTTGGTATTGAGGTTGCTCGTAATTCAGAGGGCATCTTCTTGTGACAACATCCATTCGATTGATCAATTTATAAACCATAGTACTAGGCCGCTGAGTTCAACGTCCACTTCGTCGATCCCACCGACTATCATAAAGATAATTTCACCATTCACTTCTTCAACGGATCAATTATAATTGAGATTCCTGCCCCCGTTTTCGACGGTTCACTTTTTTTTCATTGAAAGTTCACCGTTCCTGTTTTTAACAGATCCCATACTACTTTTCGTCACGATCAATTCACTTTCCTCAAAAATATTTTCCTTTACTTTATTATTTCATAAAACATTCATGACTTTCCATATTCCTTAATAATTCAAAAAAGATGCTTTATATCATTCATATATGTCGAGATTGCTAAAAAATAACAAATACATGCAAATATGTTAAAACTTCTAAAAATAGCATATAACATGCATATACTTTAAAACTTCTAAAAATAACATTTAACATGATATGTAATTGTTTTAGGAAGTCGCAAACCACCCTCGACTTTCTTCGAACCGACTGTACACGATTCAACGCTATACATACCCGGACGACCTTAAACTTTGACTCAAAGAGACGACTCTATTTCAAAACTTTATAAATATCTAAAAATATCCAGTAGCTTGTTGAAAATTCAATCTTAGAACCTACATTTCAAAAACGACTCAATTCGCTTCTCGGATGGCTCGTTTACCACCGTTTTCGTGTTTTCAGTTAAACAAATGACCAAACTACTTTTCCGACTCGCACCAACCCAAGACCAGACCTTTATTAACTTCCTAATACACTCTTTAAGCTGCTGGAAGTCCCCAAGGCCAAGCCAAAACCGAAACATGGAATAAAAGTTTAACGTAGGCTCACTTCGCCCCTTTTTTGACACGTTCGGACAAATTACGAACCCAAACGGACCACGGCTCGAAACGACCACGAACCGGGCCCTACACTTCCTTAGACACTAAATAAGACCATGGTCATGCTCTTTTGGACACAGACCAGACGCCCTACGCTCGAAACCCTTCGCAACAGCAGCCCGCCATATGGCTCTTCTTGTGCAGCCTAGGATCTAACGCTCCAGCGACTGTGGCTGCCATTGGCTCGACTCCTGGCTCACACTAGACCCTCACCAAGACCCTAAGGCACAACCCTAGCTCCTGGACCAGCCCTTTCCACCATCCCCTTGCCCTAGGAACCACACGCCCCCTAACAAGCCAACATGATAAACTTTTGGGACTCTCGGCCGCTGTGCTGCACCAGCACGTCCAGGCCCAAACCAAATCCCACCTAGACCTTCTTAGGACCCTAAACCTTCACTCAAAGACCTTTGTTAGGACGCCATGCAGCCCCCTTGGCCGATGGAACCCCAAACCGCCCCCTTCCATCTCACGGCCTACACGTGTTTTGCGTGCAGGGCCAACAACCCCTTGCGGCTCATGTTAATGGCTATTTTCCCTTCAACACTTACTCCTAACATCTAGGTCTATACTTGTATCTATTGGTCTGCATCCCTCCTTCAACAATTCCCCTAAAACATTAAGCATTCTTTGTAAAACATGAGATGCACAAGTATGAGATTAAAAACCATCACCCTTATAAATTTTTCACACAAAATCAGCATACATGCAATATTTTGGATTGAATGGTGCATAAAGAAATGTTTGAAAACATTCCTTGTTCTTTTATTCTTACGAGATACGAAAGACGAACGGGATGCAAAATCTCCCTTCCTTCCTTCCTCTATGTCTCGGCCACCTAGAGTCTGTGTGTGTGTGTGCTGCGATTGTGTGTGGGAGGCGTAAGAATGAGGGTGTAGGGTTGTTAGGTTTTATTTAATTAGGTCATTAAATTGTTAATTGGGCTTAAGTTTACATAAAGGGCCCTACAATTAATTAATCACCAATAGCAGAGGCAGACGTGGATCTCATACCGAATATAGAAGATAGAGATACAGTACATTAGTACAGATAAATATAAACGAAACATAGTAAAAAATACATCATTAGAAGTAGATGTAAAAATAAGAGATAAAGATCACTAAAAAAATAGATATATTTTGATTTATATATGCGTTTCTCATTATATATATTTATATTATTCTCTAAGAAAGTTTTTTTATTTACTTACGCTAACTACTGATCAACAGATAAGAGTAAAATTAGATCTCTAACAAGTTCAAAATCTTTAGGATCATATCAGAACATTATGATAGAATTTTAAGTTAGTGAGAGCAACATAAATAGTAAGTGACTTTAAGTAAGATCAGAGAACAAAATAATTAATTATTATGAGAATTGAAATATAGATAATGTAGATTTCTCATACCAATAAAGTTTTAACGACCTAAGAACTAGAACTATTAGGAGATCTATACAACATAGCATCAGTGTAGACCTAAGATTAATAAGAAGTGAAGAGGTGGAAACTCTTCGACTATCCCCATCAACTTAACAACAAGAGGTGATTGAAAAACTCCAATTATTAGCTTTCATCTGGTAAGAAGTTAGGCATAAACTGTACAGCTATCCTTGCGACCTTTCAATAAAGTTTTTGGAAAAAGTGCCCAATAACTAGGATGCATACACGTGTTAGGTTTTATAAAGACTTAGTGATTGGACAGTGTCCTTGTAGCTCCAGCTCTTCTGATGATTCGGAATTGTACATGTATCTTCTCTGTGAAGACTCCAAGATCTTGGACTTGAATTTTCTGGGTTATTGGGCCCAGCAAGTCAATTTATGTTGTCTTTGATTTTTTTTTATTCTAATGTAAAATAATTTTTATTTTAATCATTTATGTTATATTTTATTCAATTATGACATCATATTTTATCTGTATACTCATGCTAGTTGTATATATAAAGTCTTTGAATATAAAATAGATACCATGAGATTTGCCTATCAACGTAAGATCATGAGACTCATTAGGAAGTGTACCGTATATTCTAAACAGGTTTTTTGTAGAACCCGTAAATCAGACTACGTATAAGTCATGCATAATTCTAGTATTTAAATTAAAATGATTTTATTGCATGAATATTTAAATTCTTTTCTTTAAATTTATTTATTTCATGTGGTAGTTTAATTATTAGCTTTTCAGTTAATTAAGTGAAGTCGGACTGGAGTTGGAGTAAGAGATAAATTTTAATATTTAGAAAATATTCCTAGAATTTACTTAAGTCAAATAATAAGGGAATTTAATGTAAAAGAAGGTTTAAGAAATTATCTAAATAAGTTGAATTAAGTAGTAAATAAAGTTTAATAATTAATTCATTAATTCCCTAAAATATTTAATGAGTAGATAAAACACTATAGATTTAAAATTCAATATTTAAGAAATATTTTCCCTTTATTTTACTTAATAATTTCGGCCCTCTCTATTTAATTTAAGAATAATTGTCAATCCAATTATTTAATATCTTCCTTTATTCATTTTCTTGGGAGATAATTCTATCATACTAAATCTTCAATAATTGATAATTAAGCAATATTTGTGCCTCTTTTAATCATCAATTTTCGGCCCTCCATTTAGAAGATTCAAACTATTTTGACAAATCATTTTCTTATTATCTTTTTTTAACCTTTTCATGGTAGATAATTCCCTCAATTTAAATCCTTATTTAATTAAACAATTCCCTACCCTCATGTTTGGCTTAAAATTTCGGCCCTCTTCCTATTTAATTTAAAAATATTTGGCCACCCTTCACTTGATCTTTTCCTTATCCATTTTTGGGAGATAAATCCCTCACCTTTTAATTCCCTAATAATTATTTATTTAAAAAAATTTCCTACCCTCCCTTGATTGATAAAATCGATCACCCCTCTCCCTTCTTTTAAAAGATTTAAACTTGTTGACAACTCTTTCTTTATTATCTCCTTAATCTTTTCTATGTAGATATTCTTCTCACATTTAAATCTCCAACCAATAATTTATTTAAGCAATTGTTTCCCTTGTCCCTAGACCATAAAAACGTCCAAATGCACTCCTTAGTTTCCCTCATAATCCCTTGATATCAAATAATATCACAACCATTTCCTTATCCCTCAATCTCTAAGATAGAAAAGAATTACCTTGCCATTTAATCTCCCACAATCTTGCAACCTCCCATTTTATTTTCCCTAGCCATCTCTCCATCACCATACTCGAAATTTCAGAATATTTTGAGAGAAAATAATCGAGAGGTAGCTAGAGAAAAACCGAGAGAAAGAAGATAGAAAAGAGCACTCCTCTTCCTCCTCAGCGCCGCGTCGTCGTTTCTTTTTGTTTTCTTCAAAACAAAAACCAAGGCATGTATATATTCTTATTTTCTTTTCAATCAAGTCGTATTATGATTTTTAAACACCACATGATCATGATTTTTCAACCAAAACCGAAATACATCAACCTATTTTAAGAAAATGAACATGCATAATTTTTCGGTTTTCCTTTGTACCTCACGGGTTGGTTGTTTCTGGTGATTTCAGGGTGTGGTTCGATCCTAGGCCCCAAAGGCTGCATCTAGACATGTACTAGGACATGTTAGGATCATATTGGTCCAATAGTTCAAGCCCACGCATGCTGGAAGTCAGAAATGGCAGCAACTCCCCAAGCATGACCCTTTTTGGGTTCGATTTTCTCATGTTGCTGTCAAGGGTTGATGCTTCTGATCTTGGCTGCCCTAGGGGCGATAGCCATGGTTAGAAAATCTCCTTGTAATGTCTAAGATGTGACCAAGTTGGTATTTCGAAGCTTGGTCCATGATGAATCGCTTTTCAAATCAAAAACTAGAACAGCCCCTTCGACCCCTTTTAAAATTCTGCATGTGCCCTCTCGGTTTGAGTGTTGGTGTGGATCTTGGTCGGCTCTTTAGCCCTTAGCCACGGTTCATACCATACCTCAAGATGTCTAGATCAAGCCATGGTCAACCATATGGCCGTTGGTACGATGCATGACAGCAACAAAATAAAATTTCAGAAACATCACGGTACAGATTTTTAAGTTCTCGGTTGAGGCTTTGTGTTGTCCTAGGTGTTGGACTGGATTTTTGTTGGCCTAGGGCCCTTAGCCATGGTTCAAGCCACATCTGAGGATGTTGGAAAGAGGCTCTGGTTGGTGGTTCAAGCCCCAATGGCCATTAGTCTTGCAAACGAAGCGATGTAATTACAAGTGCGGTTGATGGAATTTCTGGACAGCAACTTGCTGCTTCGGTTCAGAGGCTCGTTCGAGTTCTTGGTTGGCTTTTAGCCTATGGCCTTGGACTGGACAGTACTTCATCATGTTAGAAAAGTCATGTTTTTGGCGGTTTGTGATTTGGTAAAGTTTAGAGATCGTACGAGGATTTACGGTGCAATGTGCCAAAGTGACTCTCGAAAGAGCGTTTCATGTTTTGGCATCCATTCACCAAGATTTCGACTTGTACAACTTTAGGAGCATTATTTCATCATTTTAAGAGTATTTTTAATCATGACTAAACGTTGGTTTGGTGTTGGTTCGGGATGGCTCGGAGTCATGATTAAATACTAAGTCAGTAGGCGTAATTGTCTCGTGTTTGGATTCAATTACAAAGTTTGGTCAAGTAAATCATTTGCATATTCTTAATGACATAATTAGGTCGCAGCGAACCTGGGAACGGTCCAACCCTGACGGTAAAATTAATACAGGATATTTAATTATATTACGTGCAAAAATGGAAAATATCCATTTTTGAGATTTATGTGATATTGCTTGGGGCCATTTCGCTGTTATTATTACTTCACCAGGTGGTCACTTACCGGTTCAGTTCAGTTCATCCCGGTTGCTACTTACCGGTCCCACCCAGTATACTGTGGCATTAGTCTGATCAGACGTACATTGTTTCACCCGGTCGTCAGTTACCGGTCAGTTCAGTTCAGTGCAGTTCAGGGGGCCACTTGCGTATAACATAATCTCAAAAGAAAATTATTACACATTATTTTATGACAGGGTTCTACGGAGCAAACATTTCACTTACTACTTTCAGCTCAGTTCAGTTCAGTTATGCACGTAATATTAATTATTCATGATACGATTTCAGTTCAGTGATGCACGCATTACAATTAATCATGATATGATATTTTCCTTCGCATGCGATTTCAGTAGTAGTGCAACCCTTTACATTCCTTCGCATGCGATTTCAGTAGTAGTGCAACCCTTTACATGAACTTGGCTACACTGAGTTGGGCACGTTTCACGGAGGTATTCTACTCCAAATATTTTACTGAGGAAGTGCGCACTAGGTTGACCACGGAATTCATGAGTCTGAGGCAAGTAGATTTGACTGTTACGGAGTTCATCCGTAAGTTTGAGAGGGGTTGTCATGTTGTGCCCCTGATCGCGAATGATGCTAAAGCCAAGTTGATGCGTTTCTTGGTGGGTCTACGGCCGATCTTGCGCCGTGATGTTAGGGTATCTGACCCTGCTACTTATGAGGTCGTTGTCTCCAGAGCTCTAGCCGCAGAGCAGGATCAGCGGGATATCGAGAGAGACCGTCAGGGCAAGCGCCCAGTCCAGGTACCGCACCGCCCTCCTCCTTAGCAGCATTAGCAGCAGAATAAGAGGCCTTTCCATGGCCCACCCAGGAACAGGGGCCAGCAGCAGCGGGGCCGCGCAGTCCCTAAGCCTATGGAGCATCCGATATGTCCTAAATGCTCACGCCGCCATCCTGGAGTATGTATGTATGGCTCTGGGAAGTGTTACAAGTGCGGTAGCCCAGACCACGTGCTACCGCAGTGCCCTCAGAGGAACCTACCTACCCAAGGCAGGGTATTTGCTCTCCATGTAGCGTAAACGAACCCCGATACCATGCTTATGACAGGTACCTTTAAGCTTAAAATATATATTTGGGATTTAATGTTTTGGGTTGAGAGTTTGAACCTAGAATTGCGATTGGGTTGCATGCTCTACTCAGTATTATTTTTGGGAATTTAAGTTAGAAGAACTTTGGCCTATGCATGTCTATAAGCTTAGCTCTTGTGATTATTGGGTTCAGCATAGTGTTCTAACCTTTCAGGGAAAATTTTCATAGCTGGCTCAGCTACAAAAGCATTGATAGATTCAGGGGCTACTCACTCGTTTATTTCAAAAGTCTTCGCTAATTTTCTCAAAGTTAAGACCATTGGGCTAGATGTAGCCTATTCAGTAGTACTGCCTTCGGGAGAGGAGATGACAGCTACCAATGTTATCCGATACATAGATCTTGAGCTTCATGGCAACCTCGTTTATGCGGATCTGATCATATTGCCGATGCCAGAGTTTGACATCATATTAGGCATGGATTGGCTATTGCGGAACAGAGTGTTAATAGACTTCCAGCGGAGATCAGTTCTAATCCGACCGCCTGGGATGACACAGTTCTTATTTGAGCCGGACAGGTACTTTCCCTTACCGCGCATTATTCCTGATTTCCAGGCTAGGAAGCTCATGCATAGAGGGTGTCGAGCGTTGTTAGCAACTTTTATCTCTGTCCCCGAGGCACCCAGTCAGTCAGCCTCAGATGTCCCAGTTGTCAGAGATTTTCTAGACGTTTTTCCGGAGGACATCTCTGGTATGCCACCTGAGCGAGAGGTGAAGTTTTCCATTGAGCTTATACCAGGTACGGTTCCGATCTCAAAAGCACCGTACTGACTAGCACCGACAGAGATGGCAGAGCTTAAGAAGCAGATTCAGGAACTTCTTGACAAGGAGTTCATTCGACCAAGCTTTTCACCATGGGGCGCGCCAGTCTTGTTTGTGAAGAAGAAGGATGGCTCTATGAGACTTTGCATCGATTACCGGGAGTTGAACAGGGTTACAGTGAAGAATAAATACCCACTTCCGAGGAATGAAGATCTATTTGACCAGTTGCAGGGAGCTTCGGTATTCTCCAAGATTGATCTGCGTTTCGGTTATCACCAGTTGAGGGTGAAAGATACTGATGTTTCGAAGACTGCTTTTAGGACTCGTTATGGCCACTATGAGTTCCTTGGGATGCCGTTCGGTTTGACGAATGCGCCAGCGATCTTCATGGATCTCATGAATCGCGTATTTCAGCCGTATCTTGATCAGTTTGTGATAGTGTTCATAGACGACATTCTCGTCTACTCGAAGAATCAAGAGGATCACGGCAGACATCTGACCACAGTGTTGCAGACCTTGCAGAAGCACAAGTTATTCGCAAAGTTTAGTAAGTGCGAATTCTGGTTGGAGAAGGTGGCGTTCTTAGGCCACATTGTTTCTAGCAGTGGTATTGAGGTAGACCCAGCAAAAGTTGCAGCAGTCAGAGATTGGGTTGTAGCATAGAATGCATCTGAGATTCGCAGTTTTCTTGGCTTAGCAGGATATTACCGGAAGTTTATTCAGGGATTCTCATCTATCGCAGTTCCACTTACAGCTTTGACCAAGAAGAATGTGAAATTTGTGTGGAGCGAGGATTGTCAGAAGAGCTTCTATACTTTGAAGCAAGCTCTTATCTCAGCACCAGTTTTGGCCATGCCATCAGGGTCCAGTGAGTTTGTTCTACATACCGATGCTTCGAAGCTCGGTCTTGGCGCAATATTGATGCAGCATGGGAAGGAGATAGCATATGCTTCTCGTCAGTTGAAGACTCATGAGAAGAATTACCCTACCCATGATCTAGAGGTGGCAGCCGTAGTTTTTGCTTTGAAGATCTGGAGGCAATATTTATATGGAAAGAAGTGCCAGATCTTTACCAACCAAAAGAGCCTCATGTACTTCTTTACGCAGAAAAAGCTGAATATGCGTCAGAGGCGATGGTTGGCGCTTGTGAAAGACTATGATTGTGACATTAGCTACCGCCCGAGCAAAGCTAATGTAGTTGCGGATGCACTGAGCAGGAAAGTCGCAGTGATGTCTCATTTAGTGGTTTCTAGACCTCTTCAGTCTGAGATGCAGAGGTTTGATCTAGAGGCATATCCTCAAGGTAGAGTTCCCCGTCTATCCACCTTGACGATCCATTCTTCTCTCATTGACCGTATTCGCATTGGTCAGCATGCAGATGAGCAGTTGACAAAGTGGAAGCAGAGAGATGAGGCCAAGGGCAGTGTCTCGTATTCAGTTAGTGATGGTGTTGTGAGAAACCGGGACAGGATATGGGTTCCTAGTAGTGATTTTATCCGAGCAGATATTCTATCAGAGGTCCATATATCGCCGTACTCTATTCATCCAGGGAGTACGAAGATGTACAAAGCCCTGCAGTTATTGTACTGGTGGCCAGGAATGAAGAAAGATATCAGACGCTTTGTATCCGAGTGTCTGACTTGTCAGTTAGTGAAGGCAGAACATTAGAGGCCAGCAGGTTTGCTCAAGCCTCTTCCTATTCCCGAGTGGAAGTGGGAGAATATTACCATAGACTTTGTTACCGGTTTGCCGAAGTCAGTCAGAGGATCAAATGCTATCTGGGTGATTGTTGATCGTCTTACCAAATCAGCGCACTTCTTGCCTATTAAGACGACTTCCAGTTTCTATCGTGTCTGACAGAGACCACAGATTTACTTCCTCATTTTGGAAGAGTTTGCATTCGACGCTGGGTACGAAATTGTTGTTTAGCACAGCTTTCCATCCTCAGACAGACGGACAGTCAGAGCGAGTTATTCAGATTTTGGAGGATCTTCTCCGTGCTTGTGTTATCGATTTCTCCGGGAGTTGGGAGTCGAACTTGCCATTAGTGAAGTTCACCTATAACAATAGCTTTCGGTCTTCTATAGGAATCCGTATGAAGCATTGTATGGTCGTAAGTGTAGATCTCCTGTTCATTGGGATGAGGTAGGAGAAAGAGCAGAGTTGGGTCCAAAGATTATTCAGCAGACTGTCGATGTAGTAGCCCAGATCCGTGACAGGATGAGGACTGCTAAGAGTCGACAGAAGAGTTATGCGGACCAGCGGAGGAGAGATTTAGAGTTCGCCGTGGGCGACCATGTCTTTGGGAAAGTGGCACCTATGAAGGGTGTCATGAGATTTGGGAAGAAAGGGAAGCTCAGTTCGAGACTCATTGGACCATTTGAGATCCTTGACATAGTTGGGACGCTAGCTTATCGTGTTGCTCTTCCGCCGAATCTGGCCGGAGTACACAATGTGCTCCACGTCTCTATGCTGAGGAAGTATATGGCCAATCCTTCGCATGTCCTGAACTTTGAGCCGTTGCAGCTTACTCCGAACCTGTCTTATGAGGAGAGACCAGTGCAGATCCTAGACAAACAGGAGAAGAAGCTTCGGAACAAGCTGGTTAAGCGAGTCAAAATCAAGTGGCTTAACCATTCAGAAGAGGAAGCTACGTGGGAGTCTGAGCCAGAGAAGAGGAGTCGGTACCCCGAGTTATTCGGTGAGTTTTAATTTCGAGGACGAAATTTCTTTTAAGAAAGGAAGGATTGTAGAACCCGTAAATCAGACTACGTATAAGTCATGCATAATTCTAGTATTTAACTTAAAATGATTTTATTGCATGAATATTTAAATCTTTTTCTTTAAATTTATTTATTTTATGTAGTAGTTTAGTTATTAGCTTTTCAGTTAATTAAGTGAAGCCGGACTGGAAGTGGAGTAAGAGATAAATTTTAATATTTAGAAAATATTCCTAAAATTTATTTAAGTCAAATAATAAGAGAATTTAATGTAATAAAATGTTTAATGAATTATCTAAATTAGTTGAGTTAGGTAGTAAATAAAGTTCAATAATTAATTCCTTAATTCCCTAAAATATTTAATGGATAGATAAAACACTAGAGATTTAAAATTCAATATTTAAGAAATATTTTCCCTTTATTTTACTTAATAATTTCGGCCCTCTCTATTTAATTTAAGAATAATTGTCAATCCAATTATTTAATATCTTCCCTTATCCATTTTCTTGGGAGATAATTCTATCACACTAAATCTTCAATAATTGATAATTAAGCAATATTTGTGCCTCTTTTAATCATCAATTTTCGGCCCTCCATTTAAAAGATTCAAACTATTTTGACAAATCATTTTCTTATTATCTTTCCTTAACCTTTTCATGATAGATAATTCCCCCAATTTAAATCCTCATTTAATTAAACAATTCCCTACCCTCATGTTTGGCTTAAAATTTCGGCCCTCTTCCTATTTAATTTAAAAATATTTGGCCACCCTTCACTTGATCTTTTCCTTATCCATTTTTGGGAGATAAATCCCTCACATTTTAATTCCCTAATAATTATTTATTTAAAACAATTTCCTACCCTCCCTTGATTGATAAAATCGATCACCCCTCTCCCTTCTTTTAAAAGATTTAAACTTGTTGACAACTCATTCTTTATTATCTCCTTAATCTTTTCTAGGTAGATATTCTCCCCACCTTTAAATCTCCAACCAATAATTTATTTAAGCAATTGTTTCCCTTGTCCATAGACCATAAAAACGTCCAAATGCACTCCTTAATATCCCTCATAATCCCTTGATATCAAATAATATCACAACCATTTCCTTATCCCTCAATCTCTAAGATAGAAAAGAATTACCTTGCCATTTAATCTCCCACAATCTTGCAACCTCCCATTTTATTTTCCCTAGCCATCTCTCCATCACCATACTCGAAATTTCAGAATATTTTGAGAGAAAATAATCGAGAGGTAGCTAGAGAAAAACCGAGAGAAAGAAGATAGAAAAGAGCACTCCTCTTCCTCCTCAGCGCCGCGTCGTCGTTTCTTTTTGTTTTCTTCAAAACAAAAACCAAGGCATGTATATATTCTTATTTTCTTTTCAATCAAGTCGTATTATGATTTTTAAACACCACATGATCATGATTTTTCAACCAAAACCGAAATACATCAACCTATTTTAAGAAAATGAACATGCATAATTTTTCGGTTTTCCTTTGTACCTCACGGGTTGGTTGTTTCTGGTGATTTCAGGGTGTGGTTCGATCCTAGGCCCCAAAGGCTGCATCTAGACATGTACTAGGACATGTTAGGATCATATTGGTCCAATAGTTCAAGCCCACGCATGCTGGAAGTCAGAAATGGCAGCAACTCCCCAAGCATGACCCTTTTTGGGTTCGATTTTCTCATGTTGCTGTCAAGGGTTGATGCTTCTGATCTTGGCTGCCCTAGGGGCGATAGCCATGGTTAGAAATCTCCTTGTAATGTCTAAGATGTGACCAAGTTGGTATTTCGAAGCTTTGTCCATGATGAATCGCTTTTCAAATCAAAAACTAGAACAGCCCCTTCGACCCCTTTTAAAATTCTGCATGTGCCCTCTCGGTTTGAGTGTTGGTGTGGATCTTGGTCGGCTCTTTAGCCCTTAGCCACGGTTCATACCATACCTCAAGATGTCTAGATCAAGCCATGATCAACCATATGGCCGTTGGTACGATGCATGACAGCAACAAAATAAAATTTCAGAAACATCACGGTACAGATTTTTAAGTTCTCGGTTGAGGCTTTGTGTTGTCCTAGGTGTTGGACTGGATTTTTGTTGGCCTAGGGCCCTTAGCCATGGTTCAAGACACATCTGAGGATGTTGGAAAGAGGCTCTGGTCGGTGGTTCAAGCCCCAATGGCCATTAGTCTCGCAAACAAAGCGATGTAAGTACAAGTGCGGTTGATGGAATTTCTGGACAGCAACTTGCTGCTTCGGTTCAGAGGCTCGTTCGAGTTCTTGGTTGGCTTTTAGCCTATGGCCTTGGACTTGACAGTACTTCATCATGTTAGGAAAGTCATGTTTTTGGCAGTTTGTGATTTGGTAAAGTTTAGAGGTCGTACGAGGATTTACGGTGCAATGTGCCAAAGTGACTCTCGAAAGAGCGTTTCATGTTTTGGCCTCCATTCACCAAGATTTAGACTTGTACAACTTTAGGAGCATTATTTCATCATTTTAAGAGTATTTTTAATCATGACTAAACGTTGGTTTGGTGTTGGTTCGGAGTCATGATTAAATACTAAGTCAGTAGGCGTAATTGTCTCGTTTTTGGATTCAATTACAAAGTTTGGTCAACTAAATCATTTGCATATTTTTCATGACATAATTAGGTCGCAGCGAGCATGGGAACGGTCCAACCCTTATGGTAAAATTAATACAGGATATTTAATTATATTACGTGCAAAAATGTAAAATATCCATTTTTGAGATTTATGTGATATTGCTTGGGGCCACTTCGCTGTTATTATTACTTCACCCGGTGGTCACTTACCGGTTCAGTTCAGTTCATACCGGTGGCTACTTACCGGTCCCACCCAGTATACTGTGGCATTAGTCTGATCAGACGTACATTATTTCACCCGGTCGTCAGTTACCGGTCAGTTCAGTTCAGTTCAGTTATGCACGTAATATTAATTATTCATGATACGATTTCAGTTCAGTGATGCACGCATTACAATTAATCATGACATGATATTTTCCTTCGCATTCGATTTTATTATTATTACTTGTTATTTACGATATATGCATGCTG
The DNA here is from genome assembly GCF_012295235.1 of Primulina huaijiensis. Lineage (NCBI taxonomy): Eukaryota > Viridiplantae > Streptophyta > Magnoliopsida > Lamiales > Gesneriaceae > Primulina > Primulina huaijiensis. The sequence goes on from NC_133312.1 coordinate 14,622,271, forward strand.
AGTCTTTAGACTCACTAGACTTGATTGTTGTAGGTACTGATGAGTTCGGGACCGAGGGCAGGGACCCGTGAGCCATCGAGGGTTGGCAGTAGTGGAATCCGAGAACCTCATTTTCAGCATTTACTATTTTTTTGGCTCAAAAATTTTCATCGTTATGGGATTATTTTAAAATATGAGTTTGCAAACAAATATTTACTTCCGTTGTTATGTTAAATGATTAAATTTTTATCAGTTATTTTTATGAATGAGATATTCTATTTACGTAAAGAGAAAATTTTTAAATTTTTCCGCAAATTTTCAAGTATTATTTAGAGGCCTTTACATTTTTAGTCGAATCAGCTGCCTAAAACAAGGATGAAGGTCGCTCGAGCTCGATACTAGTATCTGTGATGTAAACGTCATGTTTCATTGGCAAAAGCATGGAGATGTGCATTCATACAGATGAATGAACATATGATGATGTAATGAACAACCTTCTCTCGAACTGTCCAAGTGGTTCTCACTTAACGAGTGGAATATTCCGCGGTTATGGTTGTACACCATTATTCTTTTGACATGGGATAATGTTGGGGCTATACATACTTGCATGCACTTTGATCCATTTACCAACTCTATTGATGATCTTCAAGTAGCAAGGTTGGGTGTAGTTTCAAAATATGTAGGAACAAATGCATTGTAGTTGGGGATTCACCGTTTGTCTACAGGTGAAGATATCCTATGTGATCTGGTGAGTTAATAGTACTAAAAATCTCTGGCCAGAGCAAGAAATGTGCTTTAGGGAAAGATGTTTTCATAGTTACATATACCATGCTATTATTAGTTGTAGAGGCCTTAAAAAATCCTTACTTGAAAATTTGCGGAAAATTTAAAATTTTTCTTTTAAAATAAATGGAGTGCCTCATTCATACCAAAAACTGATAAAATATTTAACGTTCAAAACAGCAGCGGAAGAAATTATTACTTGCCAAAAATAACAAGTTAAAGTATTCAATAACTAATAAAATATTTGAGCATCAAAATGGCAAGTGCTGAAACTGAGGTCCTCGGGTGCCACTACTGCCGACTCGAGCTAGCTCACTGGTCCCCGCCCTCGATCCCGACATCATCAGTACCTACAACAATCAAGTCTAGTGAGTCTAAAGACTCAACATGCATATATCGTAAATAACGAGTAAATATAGTAAAATTGCATGGGAGTAAAATTTCATGTCATGAGGCATATCGTAAAATGTCGTGTCATGATTAATTATAATACGTGCATAGCTGAACTGAAAATCATAGTGAAACTGTTTGCTCCTTGGAGCCCTGTACTGAAATAGCATATAATAATTTTCTGTGAGATTATGGTCTACGCAAGTGGTCCCTGAACTGAACTGAACTGAGCTGACCGATACTGGTGACCGGACCGATACTGGGGATCGGATTTACGTCTGATCAGACTACTGCCACAGTACTGGGTGAAACAACTGAACTGACCGGTAACTGGTGACCGGGCCGATACTGGGGACCGGACTTAAGCATGATAGTAAAGTGACCACAAGCAATATCGCATAAATCTCAAAATTTGTTTTTTGCACGTAATATAATTAAATAACTGAATTAAATATCCTGTACCCATTTTACTGCTTGGATTGGATCGCTCCCAGGCTCGCTGCAACCTAAATATGCCATGAAAAATATGCAATAGATTTATGGGACCAAACTATACAATAACCTTAAAAAATGTGACAATTACGCCTACCGACTTCGTATTAAATCATGACTCCGAGCCAACCCGAACCAACACTGAACCATCATGTAGTCATGATTAAAATACGTCTAAAATGATCAAATAATGCTCCTAAAATGGTGAGGGCCGAAATCTAGGTGAATGGAGGCCAAAACATGAAACGCTCTTTCGAGAGTCAATTTGGCACATCGCACCGTAAATTCTCGTACGACCTCAAAAATGATCCGAATCACGAACGGTCAAAAACATGACCTTCCTAACTCGATGAGGCACTGTCCAGTCCAAGGCCATGGGCTAAAAGCCAACCAAGAACCCGGAACACGCCTCTGAACCGCGACGTCGCTTGCTGTCAAAAAAAAATACAGCAGCAGCGTCTTGATTCCTTGCGTCGTTTGCAAGACTTTTGGCCATTGGGGCTTGAACCACCGACCAGAGCCTCTCAACAACATCCCAAGGAATGATTTGAACCATGGCTAAGGGCCCTAGGCCAGCCACAATTCGCATCACACCAGCAACAACCGAAACGTTCCAACCGAGAACCAATTCTGCGCGTCGGGGCATTGTTCTTGTTTAGCTGTCACCGATCGTTCGAGTGGCCATTTAATTGACCAAGACACGATCTAGACATCTAGGGGCATGGTATGAACCGTGGCTAAGGGCCATAGGCCAACCAAGATCCACACCATTCCACAAAAGTCGAAACACACATGCTGTCAAAAATGATAAGCCGAAGGGTGCAGGGGCTGTTCTTGAGTATTTTGTAAAAACCGATTAACCAGGGACCAAGCCACCAAAAGGGCAACTTAGTCACGTCTTAGACATGCTAGGGAAGTGATCCAACCATGGCTATAAGCCCTTAGGGCAGCCAAGATCAGATTCATTTCCCTTTGACAGCAACATGAGAAAATCGAAACTCAATATGGCAAGAATGGGAAGCTGCTGTCATTTCTCGTTTCCAGCGGGTGTGGGGCTCGAATGAATGAACCAAAGTGATCCTAATACATCCTATTACATGTCTATAAGTCGCCTTGGGAGCCTGGAATCGAACCAATACCTGAAACCATCAAAACAAATGAAACCGTGAAGAGCATCATGAAGCCCGAAAATCTGCATCTTTTATTTTCTGAAAATTCTTGATAGATTTCGGTTTTTGCATGGAAATGATGATCATGTAATGTTAAATAATGATAATAGGACTTGATTGAAGAGTCAAGGAAGAATATATGCATGCCTGGTTTCGTTTGAAAGAAAAACGAAAAGAACGAGACGATCCGGCGCGGAGGAGGTGGAGTGATCTTCTTTCCTTTTCTTCTACTAAATTTTCTCTCTAGTTTTCTCAAGTTCTAGCCACGATTTTTCTCTCCACAAACACTCTGAATTTCGAGACTTATGGAGGGGGAATGGTGGTTAAGAGGGTGAGGAGAATGGGTGCAAAATATAGGGAGAAAATATCAAGACCAAGTCTACTCTTTTTTGAAATTTGAATTCTTGTTTGATATCAAATGATTTGTTGGTGCTTGTTGGGGTGAGGTGGCCGATCATAATACCATCTAGACTAGGTGAGGATAAGGTTGATCATTAATTAAATGGTGCTCCCAAAAATAAAAGAATTATCCTACTAATTAAATACAAAGAAAGGGTCAAAGGTGAGGTGGCAAAGAGATGTTGTCTAGACATAAGGGTGGCCGAAATTTGGTGTAAAAATGAAGGGAAATTGTTGATTATTTACTAAATTTATAACCCTTAAAAGCCTTACTTATTCTTTACATAATTTAGTGAACTAATTCCTTAATTATGGAACTTAAACCAATTTATTTTCTACTCACCTCAAGTTGCTTAAATAAATCCTCAAACCTCCTTAATAACTTAAATTAACTTACTTGCTAGCTAAATTAAATTCTGGAAAAGTTTCTTGAATCTAAAATTTTATCTCTAAACTCCAACTCCAGTCCGGCCTCACTGAAATAACTGAAATGATAAAAATTTAAACTACTACGTAAAATAATCAAATTTAGAAACTCATGCAATAAAAATCATTTTAATTTAAATACTAGAATTATGCATGACTTATACGTAGTCTAAGTTACGGGTTCTACAATCCTCCCCCCCTTAAAGAGAATTTCGTCCTCGAAATTAAAACTCACCGAATAACTCAGGGTACCGACTCCTCATCTCGGGCTCAGACTCCCACGTAGCTTCCTCCTCTGAATGGTTGAGCCACTTGACTTTGACTCGCCTAACCAGCTTGTTCCGAAGCTTCTTCTCCTGCCTGTCTAGGATCTGCACTGGCCTCTCCTCATAAGATAGGTTCGGAGTAAGCTGCAACGGCTCGAAGTTTAAGACATGCGAAGGATTCGCCATGTACTTCCTCAGCATAGAGACGTGAAAGACATTGTGTACTCCGGCCAGATTCGGCGGAAGAGCCACACGATAGGCTAGCGTCCCAACTCTGTCGAGGATCTCAAATGGTCCAATGAATCTCGGACTGAGCTTCCCTTTCTTTCCGAATCTCATGACACCCTTCATGGGTGCCACCTTCACGAAAACATGATCGCCCACAGCAAACTCTAACTCTCTCCTTCTCTGATCTGCATAGCTCTTCTGTCGACTCTGAGCAGTCCTCATTCTATCACGGATCCGGGCTACTACATCAACAGTCTGCTGTATAATCTCTGGACCCAACTCTGCTCTCTCTCCTACTTCATCCCAATGAACAGGAGATCTGCACTTGCGACCATATAGTGCTTCATACGGAGCCATTCCTATAGACGACTGAAAGCTGTTGTTATAGGTGAACTCTACCAATGGCAAGTTCGACTCCCAACTCCCTGAGAAGTCAATGACGCAAGCACGGAGAAGATCCTCCAAGATCTGAATAACTCGCTCTGACTGCCCATCTGTCTGCGGATGGAAAGCTGTGCTAAACAGCAACTTCGTACCCATGGTCGAATGCAAACTCTTCCAAAACGAGGAAGTAAATCGGGGATCTCTGTCAGACACGATAGAAACTGGAATGCCGTGAAGTCGGACTATCTCTCGGATATACAACTCCGCATACTGAACCATAGTGAAAGTCGTCTTAATAGGCAAGAAGTGCGCTGATTTGGTAAGACGATCTACAATCACCCAGATAGCATTCGATCCTCTGGCTGACTTCGGCAATCCTGTCACAAAATCCATGGTAACGTTCTCCCACTTCCACTCGGGAATAGGAAGAGGCTTGAGCAAACCTGCTGGTCTCTGATGCTCGGCCTTCACTAACTGGCAAGTCAGACACTCGGATACAAATCGTCTGATGTCTTTCTTCATCCCAGGCCACCAATACAATAGCTGTAGATCTTTGTACATCTTCGTACTCCCTGGATGAATAGAGTACGGCGACATATGGGCCTCTGATAAGATGTCTGCTCGGATAGAATCACTGCTAGGAACCCATATCCTGTCTCGGTATCTCAGTATGCCGTCGCTGACTGAATACAAAACACTGCCCTTGGCCTCATCTCTCTGCTTCCACTTGGCCAACTGCTCATCTGCTGCCTGACCACTGCGAATACGGTCAAGAAGGGAAGACTGAATGGTCAAGGTAGATAGACGGGGAACTCTACCTCGAGGATAAGTCTCAAGATCAAACCTCTGCATCTCAAACTGAAGAGGTCTCGAAACTGCCAAATGAGCCATCACTGCAACTTTTCTGCTCAGTGCATCTGCAACTACATTAGCCTTACCCGGGTGGTAGCTAATGTCACAATCGTAGTCTTTCACAAGCTCCAACCAACGCCTCTGACGCATGTTCAGCTCCTTCTGCGTAAAGAAATACTTGAGGCTCTTGTGGTCGGTAAAGATCTGGCACTTCTCTCCATACAGATAGTGCCTCCAAATCTTCAAGGCAAAAACTACGGCGGCCAACTCTAAATCATGGGTAGGGTAGTTCTTCTCATGAGTTTTCAGCTGTCTAGAAGCATAAGCTATCACCTTCCCATGCTGCATCAATACGGCGCCAAGACCGAGCTTCGAAGCATCGGTATACAGAACAAACTCACCGGGCCCTGACGGCATGGCCAAAACTGGTGCTGAGATAAGAGCTTGCTTCAAAGTGTCGAAGCTCTTCTGACACTCCTCGCTCCAAACAAATTTCACATTCTTCTTTGTCAGTGCTGTGAGTGGAACTGCAATCGAGGAGAATCCCTTGATGAACTTCCGGTAATATCCTGCTAGGCCAAGAAAACTGCGGATCTCGGATGCATTCTGAGGCACTACCCAATCTCTGACTGCTGCAACTTTCGCTGGGTCCACCTCAATGCCACTGCTAGAAACAATGTGGCCTAAGAACGCCACCTTCTCCAACCAGAATTCGCATTTACTGAACTTTGCGAATAGTTTGTGCTTCTGCAATGTCTGCAACACTGTAGTCAGATGCCTGCTGTGATCCTCCCGATTCTTGGAGTAGACGAGGATGTCGTCTATGAATACTATCACGAACTGATCGAGGTACGGCTGAAATACGCGATTCATGAGATCCATGAAGATCGCTGGCGCATTCGTCAAACCGAACGGCATCACAAGGAACTCGTAGTGGCCATAACGAGTCCTGAAAGCTGTCTTCGAAACATCAGCATCTCTCACTCTCAACTGGTGATAACCGGAACGCAGATCTATCTTAGAGAAAATCGAAGCTCCCTGCAACTGGTCAAACAGATCCTCAATCCTCGGAAGTGGGTATTTATTCTTCACTGTAACCCTGTTCAACTCCCGATAGTCAATACAAAGCCTCATCGAGCCATCCTTCTTCTTAACAAACAAGACTGGCGCGCCCCAAGGTGAGAAACTAGGGCGAATGAACTCCTTGTCAAGAAGTTCCTGAATCTGCTTCTTAAGCTCTGCCATCTCTGTCGGGGCTAGTCGATACGGCGCTTTTGAGATCGGAGCCGTACCTGGCATAAGCTCGATGGAAAACTCCACCTCTCTCTCAGGTGGAACACCAGAGACGTCCTCAGGGAAAACGTCTACGAAGTCTCTAACAATCGGAACATCTGAGGCTGACTGACTGGGTGCCTCGGGGACAGATATAAAAGTTGCTAAAAATGCCCGACACCCTCTATGCATGAGCTTTCTAGCCTGAACATATGGAATAATGCGCGGTAAAGGAAAGTACCTGTCCGGCTCAAATAAGAACTGAGTCATCCCAGGCGGTCGAACTAGAATGGATCTCCGCTGAAAGTCGATCAAAACTCTGTTCCGCGATAGCCAGTCCATCCCCAGAATGATGTCAAACTCTGGCATCGGCAATAAGATGAGATCCGCATAAACAAGATTTCCATGCAGCTCAAGGTCTATGTCTCGGATCACGCTGGTGGCGGTTATCTCCTCTCCCGAAGGCAATGACACCGAATAGGCTACATCTAGCCCGATGGTCTTAACTTTGAGAAAGTTTGCAAAGACCTCTGAAATAAATGAGTGGGTAGCCCCTGAATCTATCAGGGCTTTGGTAGCTGAGCCAGCTATGAAAATTCTCCCTGAAAGTTCGGAACACTAAGCTGAACCCAAATAATCACAAGAGCTAAGCTTATAGACATGCAAAGGTCACAGTTCTTCTAACTAAATCCCGAAAATAATACTGAGTAGAGCATGCAATCCTATCGCAATTCTAAGTTCAAAATCTTAATCCCGATTCCCAAAACATTGGAATGCAAATGTAACTTAAAGCTGTAAGGTACCTGTCATCAGCATGGTGTCAGGGTTCGTCTCCGCAGCATGGAGAGCAAAAACTCTGCCTTGGGTAGGCAGATTCTTCCGGGGGCACTGCCGTAGCATGTGGTCCGTGCTGCCACACTTAAAACATTTCCCTGAGCCAAACATGCATGCTCCCGGATGACGGCGTGAGCACTTGGGACAGACTGGGTGCTCAAAGGTCCTCGGGACGACACGTCCCTGCTGCTGCTGCTGCTGCTGCTCCTGCTGAGGTCCTCCTCTGTTCCTGGGCGGGCCGTGATACGGCCTCTTATGCTGATGCTGGTGCTGCTGAGGAGGAGGACGGCGGTGTGGTATCTGAACTGGTCGCTTTCCCAAGCGATCCCTCTCTATATCTCGCTGGTCCTGCTCTGCGGCCAGAGCTCTGGAGACGGCGACCTCGTAAGTAGTAGGGTCAGACACCCTAACATCACGGCGCAAGATCGGCCGTAAACCCACCAAGAAATGCATCAACTTGGCTTTAGCATCGTTCGCGATCAAGGGCACAAAGTGACAACCCCTCTCGAACTTACGGATGAACTCCGTAACCGTCAGATCCCCCTGTCTAAGGCTCATAAACTCCGTGGTCAATCGGGTGCGCACCTCATCCGTAAAATACTTGGAGTAGAATACCTCCGTGAAACGTGTCCATGACAGGGTAGCCAAGTTAAGGGCTACTGAAGCTCCTTCCCACCATAAGCGGGCATCTCCTCCGAACAGATAAGAGGCACAACGAACTCGATCTGCATCTCCAAGCTCCATGAACTCGAAAATAACCTCGAGGGACTTGATCCAGCCCTCGGCAACCATGGGGTCCGTCGTCCCAGAAAACTCCTTTGGACGCATCTTCATGAATCTCTCGTATACTGCCTCAGGCTCTGTCGGCCTGGTCGCCACAGCATTGTTCTCCGCAAACTGCGCGAAGAACCGAGTCATCCCAGCTAGCATCTGGGCATTCATGTCCGGTGGTGGTGGAGGTGGTAAGTCTCTCTCCTGCCTCTGCTCCTCCCTGTCCTCCTGGCGAGGCTCCTCATTTATAGTGCGCTCGAGAATGCGTCTAGGGGGCATACTGTTCCATACATAACCCATACGTAACTAACATGCATAATTCCATAATTTATTTAAATTTAAGTACTGAACAATAACATAAATCTGGAAGTAAAACATTTCATGTAAACATGCTGTTAAATAATTCATGCTTTAAATAAAATGCGTAACTGTAAAACTTACAGACCGACGACGTGACTTCATGAGCTTCTCGCGGTCAGTAGTAGTGCAACCCTTTACAGAACCATTGCTCTGATACCAGATGTAGAGGCCTAAAAATCCTTACTTGAAAATTTGCGGAAAATTTAAAATTTTTCTTTTAAAATAAATGGAGTGCCTCATTCATACCAAAAACTGATAAAATATTTAACGTTCAAAACAGCAGCGGAAGAAATTATTACTTGCCAAAATAACAAGTTAAAGTATTCAATAACTAATAAAATATTTGAGCATCAAAATGGCAAGTGCTGAAACTGAGGTCCTCGGGTGCCACTACTGCCGACTCGAGCTAGCTCACTGGTCCCCGCCCTCGATCCCGACATCATCAGTACCTACAACAATCAAGTCTAGTGAGTCTAAAGACTCAACATGCATATATCGTAAATAACGAGTAAATATAGTAAAATTGCATGGGAGTAAAATTTCATGTCATGAGGCATATCGTAAAATGTCGTGTCATGATTAATTATAATACGTGCATAGCTGAACTGAAAATCATAGTGAAACTGTTTGCTCCTTGGAGCCCTGTACTGAAATAGCATATAATAATTTTCTGTGAGATTATGGTCTACGCAAGTGGTCCCTGAACTGAACTGAACTGAGCTGACCGATACTGGTGACCGGACCGATACTGGGGATCGGATTTACGTCTGATCAGACTACTGCCACAGTACTGGGTGAAACAACTGAACTGACCGGTAACTGGTGACCGGGCCGATACTGGGGACCGGACTTAAGCATGATAGTAAAGTGACCACAAGCAATATCGCATAAATCTCAAAATTTGTATTTTTGCACGTAATATAATTAAATAACTGAATTAAATATCCTGTACCCATTTTACTGCTTGGATTGGATCGCTCCCAGGCTCGCTGCAACCTAAATATGCCATGAAAAATATGCAATAGATTTATGGGACCAAACTATACAATAACCTTAAAAAATGTGACAAATACGCCTACCGACTTCGTATTAAATCATGACTCCGAGCCAACCCGAACCAACACTGAACCATCATGTAGTCATGATTAAAATACGTCTAAAATGATCAAATAATGCTCCTAAAATGGTGAGGGCCGAAATCTAGGTGAATGGAGGCCAAAACATGAAACGCTCTTTCGAGAGTCAATTTGGCACATCGCACCGTAAATTCTCGTACGACCTCAAAAATGATCCGAATCACGAACGGTCAAAAACATGACCTTCCTAACTCGATGAGGCACTGTCCAGTCCAAGGCCATGGGCTAAAAGCCAACCAAGAACCCGGAACACGCCTCTGAACCGCGACGTCGCTTGCTGTCAAAAAAAAATACAGCAGCAGCGTCTTGATTCCTTGCGTCGTTTGCAAGACTTTTGGCCATTGGGGCTTGAACCACCGACCAGAGCCTCTCAACAACATCCCAAGGAATGATTTGAACCATGGCTAAGGGCCCTAGGCCAGCCACAATTCGCATCACACCAGCAACAACCGAAACGTTCCAACCGAGAACCAATTCTGCGCGTCGGGGCATTGTTCTTGTTTAGCTGTCACCGATCGTTCGAGTGGCCATTTAATTGACCAAGACACGATCTAGACATCTAGGGGCATGGTATGAACCGTGGCTAAGGGCCATAGGCCAACCAAGATCCACACCATTCCACAAAAGTCGAAACACACATGCTGTCAAAAATGATAAGCCGAAGGGTGCAGGGGCTGTTCTTGAGTATTTTGTAAAAACCGATTAACCAGGGACCAAGCCACCAAAAGGGCAACTTAGTCACGTCTTAGACATGCTAGGGAAGTGATCCAACCATGGCTATAAGCCCTTAGGGCAGCCAAGATCAGATTCATTTCCCTTTGACAGCAACATGAGAAAATCGAAACTCAATATGGCAAGAATGGGAAGCTGCTGTCATTTCTCGTTTCCAGCGGGTGTGGGGCTCGAATGAATGAACCAAAGTGATCCTAATACATCCTATTACATGTCTATAAGTCGCCTTGGGAGCCTGGAATCGAACCAATACCTGAAACCATCAAAACAAATGAAACCGTGAAGAGCATCATGAAGCCCGAAAATCTGCATCTTTTATTTTCTGAAAATTCTTGATAGATTTCGGTTTTTGCATGGAAATGATGATCATGTAATGTTAAATAATGATAATAGGACTTGATTGAAGAGTCAAGGAAGAATATATGCATGCCTGGTTTCGTTTGAAAGAAAAACGAAAAGAACGAGACGATCCGGCGCGGAGGAGGTGGAGTGATCTTCTTTCCTTTTCTTCTACTAAATTTTCTCTCTAGTTTTCTCAAGTTCTAGCCACGATTTTTCTCTCCACAAACACTCTGAATTTCGAGACTTATGGAGGGGGAATGGTGGTTAAGAGGGTGAGGAGAATGGGTGCAAAATATAGGGAGAAATGCAAGACCAAGTCTACTTTTATTTGAAATTTGAATTTTTGTTTGCTATCAAATCTTCTTGGGGGGAATGAGGTGGCCGATTATTACATGCTAAACAAGGTTAGGTAAATGCTTATTAATTAATTAAATGATGCTAAAAAAAATGAAGGGATTATCCTACTAATATAAAACAAGGAAAGGGTCAAAGGTTGAGTTGGCAAGGAAATTGATTACTCATCTAAGGTGGCCGAAAATTAAACAAATAAATGGAGGGGAATTGTTGTTTAACTAGTAAATTTTTAATTCTTTAAAGCCTTATCTATCCTTTAAATAATTTAGTGAATTAACCCTTTAATTATGGAACTTAAATGAATTAATTTCCTACTCAACTCAAGTTGCTTAAATAAATCCTCAAACCTCCTTAATAACTTAAATTAACTTACTTGCTTGCTAAATTAAATTCTGGAAAAGTTTCTTGAATCTAAAATTTTATCTCAAAACTCCAACTCCAGTCCGGCCTCACTGAATTAACTGAAATGCTAAAAATCAAACTGCTGCATGAAATAATTAACTTAAGGAAAAATCATTTAAATACTCATGAAATAAAATCATTTAAAATACTAGAATTATGCATGGCTTATACGTAGTCTAAGTTATGGGTTCTACATTAGTACTCTAAGATAAATCACATCGTTATCAAATTCATATGTGACTCTCGATATACTAATGGTTGAAGATTCGATCGGGATATATTTGATGAAGAGACCGTGTTGTATACTAACCATTATTTAAAGTTCTTGCAGGCACTATCAATGATACCTATGAGATCTTAGGACGATTCTACTAGATGCTCTTACCATGATCCGATGACTACGATCAAATATGAGTTCTGACATTCTTGATCAAGGAGTTAATGAAAGAATGAGTCTAACTTAGGTAAACTCAAATAAGAATAAATGTTATTCTGAATCACATGGAGATATGAACTCACGGCTAGCTGTATCAATGAATTATTGAGGGTCACACAAGTATCGGATTCTATATTACCATTGAGAAAGTCAAAGTTCAAGGAACTGAATTTGGCAACTATAGTTTGATAGAGATCAAACTAGATGTTTATAAAGGAGTTTATAAGTTGATAGAAGAAATGGAAGTTAGCTTAATTTCTAATTAAGGAAAGAGAGTGAAACTGCCTGTTTTAATGAAGGAGTTCACTAAACTGACAGCCGCCTAATATGGTAAGTGAAAATTTGATCTCCGAAATTTTCATTTTTCATTATACGAACAAGACTTGTATCCTTGATACATCAGCATTCTCGGATTGTCGATCGGGTTATAATGACTTCGGAATCATTTATTTAGTGAATTTAGAATTTACTAATTAAATGTTAATACTAGTAGTAATGACTACTTACATGTAAAAATTCTCATAAATATTCTAGAGGAGTCTAGAATTAAATTAACTAATGAGTTAATTCTAATTAAATAATGATTATTTAATTTAATTATATAAACACACACATACATTTTATAGGCTAATATAAAATATGTATATATATGGTATTAATATATCGTGTATTACCAAAAGTTGATTAATATATTATATATTAATAATATAGAAATTTAATATAATGAAATATAGATTTCTGGTACCACAAGGACTAGAAATGGGACTCCCGATGGATCAGATGTCGCGCTCTATAAATACACCATGAGGGGTCACACATAATGCACACCAAAACTATTGCACACGAAATATACAACAAACTCTCCTCTCCTCCATATGCAAGTCTCGGCCAGCTCTTGTTTTTTAACAAGAAATTTTCGGCCACCTTGTGTTCTTCCACTGTCGTGCCGACGTTGCTGACCGTCTTCGGATTTTTGAAATTCGGAGGCTACAGTCTCAACGCACAAATCACTTGCGATTTCTAGTGCAATCCAAGCGAGGAACATAGTCTTCAATCGTAGACCTGATTAGACGATCAAAGATAGTGAACCGTTCGTAGAGATATACAAGAAGAGCTATCTCTGCTTTTGGAGTCCAACGTAATATACACGCAGGTATAAAATACTGAACACCCTATGAATGGTTTGTGAACATATGAGACCTAAGGACTGTTTCGAATGTCGAAACGAAAAAAATTAAAATTCTGATGCGTCTTGGGTGCGAGAAATCGATGTCCCAACATACTGCGCATACTGTTGCATAGATCTAGTTGGTGCCTCACGATAACCGATTGTCCAAGAAAGAGGGTGTAAGGTCGAAAAATTAAAACAACGTAATCCAACTGCATGCGAATCTAGGGAATATGAAAAATAGTTAATTAATTGATTTTAATAGCTAAATTGATTATGTGATATGTTTATATGATGTTTTAGTGGTTTTTCTACTTAAATGCATTAAAATGTATTTTTAAGGGTTATTCGAGTTGCGATCGAGGAATGGAGACCGAGTGCTGAAAAATGAAAAATAATTTTATTAAATAATTATTTTTAATTATTTAAATTGTGGTTGATGTTTTTTCTTATTTTTAAAATAAGGATTTTTGAGGTGATTTTATACACCGGGACGTAATTTTTATCGGTGTTGGTTTTTCAACAAAAATACGAAAGTTTTGGCAACCCGATTCACTAACTTTATTAAACAAAATAATTTTTAATATTTTAATTGAGAACTAATAGACCTAATTAACCTTCGTAATAGGCCTAAGCTTGGTTAGCATTTTATTAACTATATATTATACAAAACCCTCCTTTAACCCCATACCAAACCCACGCCTCACTCCCCTAAACCTCTCAAACTCCTTCCCTCACAAAATACACGACACACACTATAATTTGAGAGGAAAAGCTTCGTTTTTGTCAAGGAAATTCAACCAAGGTCCTCTCGTCATCGTTCTTCGCATCTCAACGGATTTTCGTGTGTTATACACGCAAAGGAACGTCATAATTAATTCTTTTCTCATCTATCACACACTAATATGTATTTGTTTATGATTTGCATGAAAAACATGTTCCCCTTTGTATTTATTTCGTTTTTATTAATATACATGTGTTTAAAGTATGATTTTTGCATCCAAAACTTGATAATTAATTACATGAAGGGGCTGCCATGATTAAGAATCAACATGGGTTGTTTTTACCCAAGTCTAGGAGTCCTAAGAGGCACGGTAATAGGCTGCACGAGAATAAGAATAAGCTGGAACCAAAATAAAACATTGTATTGTCAAGGGTTTGGCTTTGAGGGAGTTTTGGCTAGGTTTGGGCTCAGCTGGGCCCAGCGCTAGCTAAGGTCATGTAAGGGTCCCTGCCATGCTAGGACTCGAACACCAGGGCTGGGAAAGAGTCCTAGCAACCAGAGAAGGAGCATAGCAGCGCGCGGGGGTGCGCAACCTTGCAGGAAGTAAGGGGCTCGGCCAGGGGGCTCTGGGCTGGGCTAGGTCAACTTACTAGGGTCCTAAGAGGGTGCACAAGGGGTTGGTTTAGGGGCTGGCTCGGTTGGTTAGGTCCTAGGCGCGCATGAAGAGTCCTAGTTCAAAGGGAGTCTCAGCAGTTTGTGTTGCTTGGTTGGGGGATTCGGCTATGGGGCTAGGGTCAAGTCCTAAGGGTTCTAAGGGTCCAGTAAGATCCATAGGGGGGCTAGCTCGAGGTTGGCTCAACAAAATTTGAAGTTGGCTCAAGGTGTAATGCATAGGCTTCTTCATTGAAAATAAATCGAAACATGGCTTACGGGGGTCGAGTCATAGTTCACGAGGGCCATATAATTATGAAAATTCTAATTTTTGAATTTGGGAATTTTATATTAAAGTGTGGTTTAATTCGGGATGGAAACGCATTAATAAGTTTTAATCAAAGAATAAATTAAAATTCATCGATTTAAGAAAAATAAAAAAATAGGAACATTAATGTAAGCTTAAATAATTATTTGGGATGTTATAGAGTCAACAGAATTAAGAAAATGTCAAAAACGTGAAATTTTACATATAGGGGTAAAACGGTAATTTTACACCTGAAATTAGTAAACGTCATGACAGTGCTCTGAATGTTGTTTTATATGTTTAAATGATTATTTTAAAAGTTTATGGAATTTTATGATTTAATATGGACATTTAAAAGATATGTTGCATGCTTGGTTTAAAAGAAAAACGATATTATATGCATGCTTTTATCAAGTGATGGAAATACGAAATGTGGAAGGATGTGAAGGGACTGTGACTAATACGATGATATGTTGGAGATATCGTGAGGGTGAATGTCCGAGTAGGGGTCCGACGATCGTATTTCCATTGATACGAATACGATGATATATTAATACGTTGGCCAAGGTTCAGTTGACGGGTGAGAGTGTCGTTGATGTCCCCGCCGCCTAGTACTGTGGTTATATGTAGCTGGATTCATCGCCCAATACGAATACGAATACAAGTCACAATGAACGATCTGAATTCAAGGAACACGATTATTAATATGAATATGAATATGTTGATATGAAAATGTTTATGAAAATGTTTATGTTTAAAGTTTATGCACCATTATGAAAATGCTATTTTAAGTACAAGTATTTTTACTGTTGTATATGATCTGTATACGTATTATGTTGTTATCAAAATTATGGTGTGTTGAGTCTTTAGACTCACTATGTGAGATTGATGCAGTTGATATTGATAATTATGATCTTGGGGGTCTTGATGGTTGATCTGTTTGGACTGGAGGTGCACATGACCCGAGGACTTACGCTTCTATATTTTTCCGCACTTTTATTTATGCTAAAGATTTTACGACTTTTTATTTATGCTTTTAGAGGTTTTGAGAAGTGATAGTATGGGCTATAATTTTCAAATTATTGCTTTTTAGGTTTGGTTTTATATTAAAATATTTCCTTGATTTTTCTAATAATAGTTGGTTGCTTTATTTTAAAATAGTGTCAAAAATATTTTTATGCTTGTATATGTATTCGGCCGAAATGGTTGTGAGAGTTTTTTTTTTTAAAAAAAAGAAATTTCTAGTACTTTTAAGTAAAACGAGTAGTGGACGTTTCAGTTGGTATCAGAGCAATGGTTCTGTAAAGGGTTGTGTCACCATCAGTGCCTAGAAGCTCAGCCATCATGCCTCATGATAGGATCGGTTATGAGCTAAAAAAGTGTTTAGAAAGAGGGGTTGAATAAACACTTTACGAGTTTCACAGCTTTTTGTAATATAGAGTTAGTTTAGTGATAAACTGAAACTCGAGAATCTTGTCAGTCGATATCAGTCAGTTAACACGTAGTGTGCGGAAATAAACTGACTGAAAGATAAAATATAAACTGAAATAAGAACACAAAGATTTATGGATGTCTGGAGATTTCAATCACTCCTACGTCACCCCTTCTATCACAAGGATATGATTTTTACTAAAAGACTTTGATCGATACAAACAATTGCAAAGACCCATTTCAGTCTTGGACTTAACACTGTCAAACTGAAACTCTTAGTTTACGAACAAAATTCTCATTATTCAACTGGACTTGAAAAAGATTTAGCACAACTGATCTCTTTAAGATCAAGTATTACAACAGCAAAGATTTGTGCTAGAAAGCTCGAAGTATAGCCTAATTGCTATGAATAAATACGATAAGTGTGAGATTTGAATCTTAAAATAATTTTAGCAGAATGATTGCAAGTGAGTAGAATCTCTTTTGTTGCTTCGTCTCTGCTATTTATTGGCTTCCCTTCCAACGGTAATAATTAATGCAATTTAAATATTTTATTTATCCGTTGTTTGCAATGTCAACATTCTTCTGACATTCGTACATTGAAGCTTTTTTCTGAAATGCGACACTCCCACTGTTAGTTGTAGTCACCTTGTACTATTGTCGGTTGAACGTCTTAATTCTTATCGTGTTCAGTTGAAAGATCAGCTGATAGACAATAGCTGATAAGCTTACAACTGTTTGTAGCAACTTATCAGTTTCCAACTGATCAGTCAGTTGTCTGTGTAGTTCAGTCCAGCTGGTTCAGTTGCCCTTGATTATCTTCGCATTAATCTTCAGTTAAGGCAACTGTCAGTTCGCATATTTTGATCAGTACCGCCAATCTTCTTGATCAGTTAGTTCGATCTAATAAACGTTCAGTTTGTAAAATCACTGAAATTTAGTTTTCAACACCTCAATTTGTAAGTTTCCATGCTTTATATGACTTATATGTTGTTACCTGTATGATTACATGAAATATATGTTTATGTCATATGTTTAATAACCTTTATGGAAATATATGATTCAAATGTTTATTTCTAAAATGAATAAGGATATGTGTAAGATCCAAAATTAAGACGACGTAACCCAACGGCATGCAAATATAAAAAATATGAAAAATAAGTAATTAATTGATTTAATTGCTCAATTGATTATGTGACATGCATGATTTTATGTTAAATAGGAGTTAATTGTCATGATGCATAAAATTGTATTTTTAAGGATTATTCAAGTTGCGATCGGAGAACGGAGACCAGAGACCGAGGGCTAAAAGCGTAAAATATTTTTGTTAAATAATTATTTTTAATTTTTTAAAATAGGGTTGATGGTTTTTCATATTTTTGAAAATAATGGGGTTTTGAGGTGATTTTATATTCCGGGACGTAAATTTTATCGGTGTTGGTTTTTCAACAAAAAAACGAACTTTTTGGCAACCCGGCTAATAAATTCATAAACGTATTTAAACAAAACTATTTTTAGTATTTTAATTAAAGATTAATGGGCCTAATTAAACCTTTAATAGGCCTAAGCCTTGTTAGTTGATTATTTATGTATTTAAAGTGTTAAACCCCACCCCAAACCCTCATTACCCATCGGCCACTTTTCTGAAAATCCCTCACCATACTCACGGCACACACATTTCACAAATTGGTAGAGAAAGGTCGATAGTTCCAAGTAAGAGTTCAAGCCAAGGTTCTTGCCCCGTTCTTCGCCATCGTCAACGATTAATCCTGCGTTTAAAACGCAAAAGCACGCATAATCCTTCCCTTTCAAACATCATCGCACCATATTACGATTTTATACATGCTTTAAATGAAAATCAAGTAACATGTTGAATATTTTCGTTTTTTATCATAAGCATGAAGTTTTAAGTATGGGTATGATCTAAAAAGCATGTTTTTGTATTGATTAAGGGCTGCCATGATATAGGAATAGATCAAGCTTGGTTTACACATGATTTAAAGTCCTACACACACACCCTAAACACCATATAATCTAAGGAAGCAAGCTGTAAGCGTTGTTGATGTCATGGGACTCATGTGGGTTCGGTTTTCATGTTTTGGGGGCTTGGCTTTGTTCGGCTGGGACCAAGGGCTAGCAAGGGCCTTGGGTGAGTCAAGGGAAGAGTCCTAGCCATGACAATACTCAAGCAAGTGGGCTGGGAGGAGTCCTTGCCAAGAAGGACTCCTACCCGAGAGCCATCCAAGTCGCGCGCAGGCTTCGTAGGCATGCAGGGATCAAGGGCTCGGCCTGGGGTTCAAGGGCAGGGCTAGGGTGCATCCTTAGGGTCCTGGGTGAGTGCACAATATGTTGGTTTAGGGGCTAGGTTGGTTGGCTAAGTCCTAGGAAAGCATGAAGAGTCCTACACCTAAGGGGGGGTTCTCGGCCAACTAGGGTGCTTGGTTGGGGTGCTTCGGTTCAAGCCTAGGGGTCTGGTCCATGGGTTCCTAGGGTTCAGTGGGGTGCCTAAGGATGTTGGTCAGGGTTTGGTTCAACATGGCTCGAGGGTGGTTCGAGGAAATCGAGACATGGCTCGGGGTCAAAACAAATAGGTCAAGTTAGGGTTTTTAAAAGCTAAAATAATCGAAACACGGCTCACGGGGGTCGAGTCGTGGTTAACGAGGACTAAAATAATATAAAAAGACTAAATTTTGAATTTAGGAATTTTATATTAAAGTTTGGGATTGTTTTGAATTAAAACGTCTTCAAAACGTCTAATTACGAATTAATTGAAAAGCCTAGTTTTTAAGTTAAATAAAATTATGAGAATTTTAATTTAGGCTTAAATAATTATTTGGGACATGTTAGAGTCAAAGAAATTAAGAAAACGTCAAAAAACATAAAAATTATACGCCCAAGGGTAAAACGGTCTTTTTTCACCCAAAATTAGTAACGCATGGCAGTGTCCTAAATGCTATTTTATACGCTAATATGATTATTTTCAATAATTATGGATGTTTAAGGATTTTTATATGGTAACTCATAATTTTTAAATGTTCAAGGAATTTTTTTGGTTTAATTATTGGACATTTAAAAGATATGTTGCATGCTTGATTTCAAAAATGAAAACGATACTTATATGCATGATTTTTATTAAGTGATGATAACATGTTGAAGGACGTGAAGGGATTGTGAATAATACGATGATATGTTGGAGATATCGTGAGGGTTATGATCTTAGTAGGAACCCGACAATCGTATTTCCTTGGATACGGATATGTATATGTATATGATGATATGTTAACTCGTAAGGCCAAGGCCCAGTTGACCGGTGAGAGTCTCGATGGTGTCTCCGCCGCCCAGTACTGTGGTTACATGTAGATGGATCCATCGCCCAACACGTATATGAAAGTCACAATCAACGATCTGAATTCAATAAACACGTATATGAACATGAATATGAATATGTATATGTTTATGATGAAACGAAAATGTTTATGATTTTACATGTTTATGAAAATGGTGATGTTTAAATTTTATGCTTTATGAAGAAAATGATATTTTAAGTATAAGTATTTTTCACCTTTGTATGGGACATGTATTACGTATTACTCGTTATCAAGGATATGAAGTGTTGAGTCTTTAGACTCACTAGGTGTGATTGATGCAGGTGAGTATGATAATAATGTTGAGGGAGGCTTGGATGCCTAATCTGAATGGACTAGAGGTGCACGTAACCCGAGAACCATCGCTTTTATTTTCTGCATTTAAGTTTATGATTTTACGATAAAGATTTTATGGCTATTTATTTATGTTTTGAGAGATTTTTGAGAGGTTTAGTATGGGCTACACTTTTCAACATTTATTGCTTTTTAGGTTTGGAAAAACCATTAATGATTTCATGTTTTGACTATTTCTTTTGGATTTTCAAATACTAGTTGGATGTTTAATTTTAAAAATGGTGCAAAAATATTTTATATATATATGAGGAGTTCGGCCGATTTCATTGAGGTTTAAAAAAAATTTTCTAGTAATTTTTAAGAAAACGAATAAGCAGACGTTTCAGTTGGTATCAGAGCAAAGGTCCTGTAAAGGATTGTGCCACCATTAGCGCCGGAAAGATCAGTCATCAAGCCTCAATTTGTAAGTTTTACATGCTTTATATGATTTAATATGATGTTGACCTGCATTATTACATGAATAATATGTTTACGTTACATGTTTACTAGCTTTTTGAGTATATATGCTTTGCATGCTTAAATGGCTAAATGAATTAGGATATGTCACATGATTAGAAAACTTAGATTTAAAATGCATGTTGGTTACGTTAGAATTTGGAAAACATTTAGATAAAATACCTCCTAGACGTGCCCCTTTTAACGAGAATCAAGCCGAGAACAGTGTGAACCATCAAGGAAATTTACCACAACCACCACCTCCTCTGGGGGATGCCACTACTCACACGTTAGAGGGGATGGCTCGTCTCTTTGAGCAACAGTTACAGCAGCAGCAGTTACAGCAGATGCAGCAGGCACCGAGGCCACAACATGATATATATGATCAGTTCCAGATGCTAGGGCCGAAGGAATTTTCTGGCACTATCGATCCTTTTGCTGCTGAGGGTTGGATTCGTTCACTCGAGGTACACTTTCGCTATCTGGATATGGGAGATGCTGACCGTGTGATATGTACTATTTATCTGTTTAGGGATGACGCTTCTTTGTGGTAGGAAGGAGCCGAGCATGGTGCTAACCTTGCTACACTTACTTGGGCTCAATTCAAGATAATGTTCTACGAACTGCTGATGTTAGAAGCCGTTTAAAGAGGGAATTTATGACTTTCCGTCAGGGAGACACTACTGTTTCTGAATTTGTGAAGAAGTTCGATAGGGGTTGTCACTTTGTACCCCTTATTGCCAGGGATGTCGAAGAAAAGCTTAGAAACTTCATGGATGGTCTACGACCTACCATACGGAACAATGTTATGATGATGCGTCCTTTGGATTATGCTACTGCAGTTACTTATGCATACCAGTCTGAGCAATATTTGAAGTACATTGAGTTTGAGTTACAGCGCAAGAGGCAACAATATCAGAACAATAATCAACCAAATAAGAAGCCATATACGGGTCCACCTAGACCTCAAGGGCCTCAAAAGCCCCAAGGTCAAGTCAAGAAGCAAACACCACAAAAGCTACAAAATCCTGGAGCACCAAAGCCTACGGATAAACAACCTTGCAAGGAGTGCAATCGTTTTCATTTTTGCAAGTGCATGTGGGGATCTTGTAAATGCTTCATCTGTAAGAAAGAAGGGCATAAGGCTGCTGATTGCCCGAAGAAGAAAGCACCTACTGTTGGAAGGGTATATGTGATGAATGCCGAGGAAGCTGAAGAGGAGGCAGACACTACTCTTATCACTGGTAACCTAGTCATTTAACATTTTTATATTGCTTATCATTGCATGAAATGTTAAATTGGTTATTAAAAATTGAATTGGGAATAAGATTTAACCTAGTGGAACTTAGGTTGCTTGTTCTACCTTAGTTGAATTTGAGTTATGATTTTAGAAAATCATAGAATTTGGTATTGAATTTTTGTGCTTTAATTTATGCGAAGGATGTGATATTTCCAAATAAAAAAATTTTAGGGCCAAAAATCTAAAGAAAATCATAATTAATGGTTGTTAGGGGTTTCAAATTTTAGTAAGGGTTCATTATGCAATTTTCGAAATCTTGAGGACTAAAATGTCGAGTGTCAAGACAGTTTTGACAAGTTGAAACAAGCCTTGATTTCAGCGCTAGTGTTATCTATGCCATCAGGGCAAGGAGAGTATGTTCTATATACCGACGCTTCTAAACTTGGTTTGGGCGCAGTTGTGATGCAAAATGACTGAGTTATAGCTTATGCGTCGAGACATTTGAAAATTCACGAGAAAAACTACCCTATTCATGATCTTGAGCTTGCAGCAGTAGTTTTTGCATTGAAGATTTGAAGACACTACTTTTATGGGAAGAAGTGCAAAATATTCACCGATCATAAAAGTCTGAAATACTTATTCATCAAAAAGGAACTGAATATGAGACAACGCAGATGGCTTGAGTTAGTAAAGGACTACGATTGTGAGATTAGCTATCATCCGGGAAAAGCTAATATTGTGGCAGACGAACTGAGTAGAAAAGCAGCAGTTATGTGGGGACCCGGGCTCTAACTCGATTATATTTGGGATTAATTGGATATTTGCTAGAAAATGTGGGTCAAAATTTTGCTTTTAACATTTATTCAATTGTATATAAACAAGCATAAGACATTATACAAAATCCTGTCATCTTATTCAACTACCATTAACATTCACATGTTCTATTGAAATCAACATACTAGGGTTTATAATTCAGTACATGTCTAGTAAAAACCACTAGTGATCTTCTACGCCCGTAATCTCCACGCTATCTCGATCTCTCATCCTCTGCGTGACCCTGATCCTGTCCTACCTGTTGTCATGCACACATACAGACACAACAACAGCCGGATACTCCGGTGAGAACAAATCCCAGTATAAAACATGTATACATGCATGTCATGCAATTCAATACATAATCATAAAACATGCTATCATGAGTAAAATTCAATAACAATATGTTCCATAGTCTATGAAACAAGATCAATGCAACATAACTCAAACTCATGTCTGGACTCAACTCGACTCTAACTCTAGGGATCCCGGTGTGAATAAGACGTCACAGTCTGCCACCTACCCTCCCAATCGGGGTGACGGTACGTCTTATTCCTAGACTTCGGTCATGTCTGTATCGAATGTCTACAATCGAAGTCAATTCTGCTCCTATGCGTCGATATCACCGAACGTCTAGCATGGCAAGTCTGCCAATGACTCTCCTCTCTTAAATACTTGAATATAAATCTATAAACAAAGCATCAATATATAAAAAGATAACAATCTAGTATGTGATTTTGGGAAACTCAAATCAAATCTAATTCGAGTTATATCTCCCCGAATCAACATGAATTATACCTTTCTTGCTGTCAATCTGACTCTGTCGAAGTCTCAAACTCAAGGCCTGTCAATACTCAATCTGGGAATGACAATATCGAGGAGTACAATATCAATACACCAATCAATTCAATATTGGATATAATCTGAACGAAATCAAATTCTGTTTCGACAGCATAACTGCATAATCTCAATATACCCAACACTACAAATCAACAGATATCCGTTCTCGCAACTCATAATCAATAATAATACAAATCTGATATCAAATCTCAGTCAAATCAACTCTGAAATTCATAACAATTCTATACGGTATCCGTTCTTCACTCCGGTTTCGATTATCCGATTTCTACTACGTCAAGAACACCATATATGAATCATATCTGATTCTGACAATATTATAATTTCAGATCATATCAAAATTTAAGAAAACTTACGTCCGGTTGAAGCCTGCGTCGATAGGAACACAGTACTGAAGTCGGATTCAAAATCGGACGGACGGATCTTTCACAAATCACAAATATAGAAGATCAAAATCGAACTTCCCAGGAGCTCTTCTCGTTTCTGTTGCTGAGGGAAATTGAATGAGTTGCAACGTTATATATCTCAAGTTGCATGTCTAAGCTACGTGTCTCCTTTTCATACAAATCAGGCGGCGCTCGGGCGGTCAAAAACTACCGCTCGGGCGCGGAGCGTTCTGTCCGAGCCTTAGCTTATCCTACTCTGGCGCTCGGGCGGTCACACTTTACCGCTCGGGCGCGGAACGTTCAGCCCGAGTGTTCATATCCACTGGCGCTCGGGCGGTCACAAACTACCACCCGGGCGCCACATCTTCTGCCCGAACAAATTTCTATTGAGCACTGGCGCTCGGGCGGTCGTTGCCTACCGCTCAGGCGCCAAATTTTCTGTCCGAGGCTTCTTGCCATTGCATTTCTTCACTTTTCCTTTCCTTCCTCATGCCTCCATTACCAATAATAGTTCAAAAAAAGTGATATCAAATTTCAGACCTTACAAGTTATCACTCAATTATCACTTCACAGACCGTTGCAGTCCGAGATACAACGGTTTGAGCTTATAGTCTATGCTAGAGGCGAGGCCCCTAATCTTGCCACATTATCAGTACAGTCGACTTTGAGAGACAGAATTCATGATGGACATTCTACCGATGAGCAATTGCAAAAGTGGAGAGCCAGAGATGAATTCAAGGGTCGAAAATTATATTCATAGGTGGATGGTATAGTTCGTTATCAAGATCGGTTATGGGTTCCTAGTGACGATTCTTTGAGAGATCTTATTATGAAGGAAGCTCATGACACACCTTATTTCATTCACCCGGTTAGCACAAAAATGTACAAAGATTTACAGTTGTTATATTGGTGGCCTGGCATGAAGAGAGACATTTTGATATTTGTATCCGAGTGTTTGACGTGTCAAAAAGTTAAGGCAGAGCATCAGAGGCCAGCAGGGAAGCTTAAGCCACTTCCTATTCCCGAGTGGAAATAGGCAAAAACATCACTATGGACTTGGTTGTGGAATTGCCAAAGACAATGAAGGGATTCAATGCTATATGGGTGATAGTTGATCGTCTTACAAAATCAGCGGATTTTCTACCTATTAAGACGACATTCACCATGATTCAGTATGCAGAGTTATACATTCGAGAGATTGTTCGTCTGCATGGGATTCCTGTGTCTATTGTTTCTGACAGAGATCCGAGATTCACGTCATCTTTTTGGAAGAGTTTACATGCAGCGATTCGTACCAAGTTATTATTCAGTACATCATTCTGTCCTCAAACCGATGGGCAGTCCGAAAGAGTTATACAGATTTTGGAAGATCTACTGCGAGCATGTGTTATCGATTTCTAAGGCAATTGGGAACCGAAATTACCTCTAGTGGAGTTTACCTACAATAATAGCTTCCAATCATCTATTGGGATGGCTCTTTTTGAGGCGCTTTAAGGAAAAAAAATGTAGATCTCCTATTCATTGGGACGAGGTTGGTGAAAGAAGAGAGATTGGTCCAGATGTGATTGAAAAGACTACTGATCTTGTAGTCAAAATTCGTGATAGAATGAAAACTGCACAAAGTCGATAAAAGAGTTATGCTGATAAAAGACGACGGGACTTAGAGGTTGAAGTAGGAGACCATGTATTTGTGAAGATAGCACATATGAAAGGTGTTATGCGTTTTGGCAGGAAAGGCAAGCTTAATCCAATATTTATGGGACACTAACTTATAGAGTGGCGTTGCTACAAATGCTATCAGGAGTTCACAATGTGTTCCATATTTCGATGCTGCGGAAGTACATGTCGAACTCATCACATGTACTAAATTATGAACCTTTACAATTGACTCCAAACATGACATATGAAGAAAGACCTGCCCAAATCTTCGCAAGGAAAGAAAGGAGATTGCGAAAGAAAGTTATTCCAATGGTCAAGGTCGAATTGCTGAATCACTCGGAAGAAGAAGCTACTTGGAAACTATCAAGAACTATTTGGTAAGTTCTAATATCGAGGACGAAATTTTATTTAAGGGGGAGAGGAATTGTAAGGTCCAAAATTAAGACGACGTAACCCAACGGCATGCAAATCTAAGAAATATGAAAAATAAGTAATTAATCTATTTAATTGCTCAATTAATTATGTGACATGCATGATTTTATGTTAAATAGGAGTTAATTGTCATGATGCATAAAATTGTATTTTTAAGGATTATTCAAGTTGCGATCGGAGAACGGTTACCGAAGGCTGAAAAACGTAAAATGTTTTTATTAAATAATTATTTTAATTGTTTAAAATAGGGTTGATGGTTTTTCATATTTTTGAAAATAAAGGGTTTTGAGGTGATTTTATACGCCGGGACGTATATTTTATCAGTGTTGATTTTTCAACAAAAAAATGAACTTTTTATTGCATGAAATGTTAAATCGGTTATTAGATTTGAATTGAGAACAAGATTAACCTAGTGGAGATTAAGTTGCATGCTCTACCTTAATTGGAAATTAAGATATGATTTTAGAAACCATAGAATTGGTTTTGATCTTTGAGCCTTGATTTTATGTAAAGGATGAAATAATTCCAAATAAAAAGTTTTATGGCCAAAATTTTAAAAGAAAAATCATAATTAAGGGTTTGTAAGGGTTTCGAAAATTCTTGAGGGGTCTACGTGCAATCTTCGAAAGATAAGGGGCTTAATTGAGATTTTCGAAAAACGTAAGGGCTTAATTGTAAATATCCAAAATTTAAGAGACTTAATGCAATTTCCGAATTCTTAAGGACCAAAAATATAATTTTCGAAATTTAAGGGACCAAAATGTGAATTCTCAAAAATATTAAGGGTCAAATTGCAATTATTCAAAAAATTTGGGGACTAAAATGCAAATTTAAAAAAAAATTGAAGGGCTAAAATGCAAGAAATTCTTAAGTTCAACGCGTAATCTTCACATAACTTTGGGAAATTAATGATAGAAATTCCTTAAGCTTCAACACGAAAAGATTTAAAAGACATTTTTGACGCAGAGAAGATCAAGGTGTAGCAACCTATGCACTGCTATATTCGGGAGCTACACATTCTTTCATATCTGAAACCTTCATCAAGCGACTGAATATTATTCCTGAAGATATGGGTTTGGGTTTCAAAGTTCCTATTCCTTCTGGTGATCAAATTCTCACGTCTAAAATTGTCAAGAATCTCGAGCTTCGTTTATTCAAAGATGTGGTTCGGGCAGATCTTATTGTACTTCTTGTGCCTGAATTTGATATCATACTTGGTATGGATTGGTTATCAGCGAATGGCGCTTCAATTGATTTTCGTCAGCGATCAGTGTCTTTTCGACCGCCTAGTGGTAAATCTTTTGTATTTGAGGCAGCGAGAAACAAGCAAATGACGCACATTATCTCTTGTCTATGTGCGAGGAAACTTATGAGACGTTGATGCCAAGCTTTTCTAGCATGTGTCACTACCGCACATGCTCCTATCAGTCAGAAGTTGGAGGATGTAGATATTGTCAGAGACTTTCCTAGCGTCTTTTCTGAGGACGTTTCTGGCATTCCACCCGATCGTGTAGTGGTGTTTTCTATTGAGTTAATGCCGAGCACAATACCTATATCGAAAGCACCTTATCGTCTAGCACCTGTCGAAATGAAAGAATTAAAAGATCAAATCCAAGAATTGCTAGACAAGGGTTTTATTCGCCCTATTTATTCACCATAGGGCGCACTGGTATTGTTTGTGAAGAAGAAAGATGGTACTGTGCGACTCTGTATCGATTATCGAGAGCTGAATAGAGTCACTATCAAGAATAAGTATCATCTATCAAGAATCGAAGATTTATTTCATCAGTTGCAAGGAGCATTGATATTCTGGACGATTGATCTTCGTTCTGGATATCATCAGTTGAAAGTAAAAGAGTCTGATGTTCGCAAGACGGTGTTTCGGACTAGATATGGGCACTATGAGTTTATGGTCATGTCATTTGGGTTGACCAATGCGCCAGCAATCTTCATGGATCTCATGAATCACGTATTTCATCCGTATCTGGATCAATTTATTATAGTCTTCATTGATGATATATTGATCTATTCGAAGAATAAAGAGGAACATAGTCGTCATTTGAGGACAACACTGCAAGTACTACAAGATAGAAAGCTGTATGCAAAATTCAGCAAGTGCGAGTTTTGGCTTGATAGAGTGGTTTTCTTAGGCCACATCATTTCTAGTGATGACGTTGAAGTTGATCCAAGTAAAGTTGAGGCAGTGAGAGAGTGGTCAGTACCAAAGAGCGTCACCGAGATTCGTAGTTTCTTGGGACTAGGTGGCTATTATCGCAAGTTTATTCAGGGATTCTCATCTATAGCAGTACCCATGACCGCCTTGAAAAAGAAGATTGCAAAATTTGTATGGGGTTCCGAATGTCAAGACAGTTTTGATAAGTTGAAGCAAGGCTTAATATCATCGCCAGTATTGTCTATGCTATCGGGGCAAGGAGACTATGCTCTCTATACCGACGCTTCTAAACTTGGTTTGGGTGCCGTTCTGATGCAAAATAACCAAGTTATAGCCTATGCATCGAGACAGCTGAAAGTTCACAAGAAAAACTACCCTACTCATGATCTTGAACTTGCAGCGGTAGTTTTTGCATTGAAGATTTGGAAAATTATTTGTCTTGGGAGAAGTGCAAGATTTTCACCGATCATAAAAGTTTGAAATACTTCTTCACCCAAAAGGAATTGAATATGCGACAGCGAAGATAACTTGACTTAGTGAAAGACTACGACTGTGATATTAGCTATCATCCGGTAAAAGCTAATGTTGTGGCAGACGCATTGAGTCGAAAAGCAGCAGTTATCACTCAATTATCACTCCAACGACAGTTGCAGTCCGAGATACAGCGGTTTGAGCTTACAGTATATGCTAGGGGCGAGGCCCCTAATCTTGCCACATTATCAGTGCAGTCGACTGAGAGATAGAATCCGTGAAAGACAGTCCACTGATGAGCAATTTCAAAAGTGGAGAGCAAGAGATGAAGCCAAGGGTTGGAAGTTATATTCTGAAATGGATGGTATAGTTCGCTATCTAGATCGTTTATGGGTTCCTAGTGACGATTCTTTGAGGGATCTCATTATGAAGGAAGCTCATGACACACCATATTCCATTCATCCTGGAAGCACGAAAATGTACAAGGATTTGCAATTGTTATATTGGTGGTCAGGCATGAAGAGAGATATTGAGATTTGTATCCGAGTGTTTGACTTGTCAGCTAGTTAAAGCAGAGCATCAGAGGCCAGCGGGAAAGCTTAAGCCACTTCTTATTCCCGAGTGGAAATGGAAAAATATTACGATGGACTTTGTTGTGGGATTGCCGAAGACTGTTAAGGGATTCAATGCTATATGAGTGATAGTGGATCGTCTTACGAAATCAGCGTATTTTTTATCTATTAAGACGACCTTCACCATGATTTAGTATGCAGAGTTATATATTCGAGACATAGTTCGTCTGCATGGGCTTCATGTTTCTATTGTTTCTGACAGAGATCCGAGATTTACGTCATCTTTCTGGAAGAGTTTGCAAGCAGCGATGGGGACCAAGTTATTATTCAGTACCATATTCCATCCTCAAACTGATGGTCAGTCCGAAAGAGTTATTCAAATTTTAGAGGATCTACTACGAGCTTGTGTGATCGATTTCCAAGGAAGTTGGGAACCGAAATTACCTCTACTGGAGTTCACCTACAATAATAGATATCAATCATCAATCGGGATGGCTCCTTTCGAGGCACTTTATGGAAGGAATCTAGATCTGTTATTCATTGTGATGAGGTTGGTGAAAGAAGAGAGATTGGTCCTGATGTGATTGAAGAGACTGCCGAGCTTGCAGTCAAAATTCGAGAGAGAATGAAGCTGCAAAAAGCCGACAAAAGTGTTATGTCGATAAAAAACGAAGGGACTTAGAGTTTGCAGTGGGAGACCATGTATTTGTGAAAATAGCACCTATGAAGGATGTTATGCGATTTGGCAAGAAATGCAAACTTAGTCCTAGATTCATAGGCCCGTTTGAGATTTATAAAGAGGATTGGTAGACTAGCCTATAGAGTGGCATTGCCACCGATGCTTTCTGGAGTACACAATGTGTTTCATATCTCGACGCTGCGAAAGTACATGTCGAACCCTTCACATGTACTAAATCATGAACCTTTACATTTGACTCCAAATATGACTTATGAAGAAATACCGGTCCAAATCTTGGCAAGGCAAGAAAGAAGACTCTGAAACGAAGTCATTCCAATGGTCAAGGTTAAGTGGCTGAATCACTCGGAAGAAGAAGCTACTTGGGAAACCGAGAGGGACTTGAGGAGTCGCTACCCAGAGCTATTCGGTAAGTTCTAATTTCGAGGACGAAATTTTATTTGGGAGGGGAGAGGAATTGTAAGGTCCAAAAATTGAGACGACGTAATCCAACTGCATGCGAATCTAGGGAATATGGAAAATAGTTAATTAATTGATTTTAATTGTTAAATTGATTATGTGATATGTTTATATGATGTTTTAGTGGTTTTTATACTTAAATGCATTAAAATGTATTTTTTTAGGGTTATTCGAGTTGCGATCGAGGAACGGTGACCGAGAGCTGAAAAATGAAAAATAATTTTATTAAATAATTTTTTTTTAATTATTTAAATTGTGGTTGATGTTTTTTCTTATTTTTGAAAATAAGGAGTTTTGAGGTGATTTTATACGCCAGGACGTAATTTTTATCAGTGTTGGTTTTTCAACAAAAACACGAATGTTTTGGTAACTCGGCTAATAAATTCACAAACTTTATTAAACAAAATAATTTTTAATATTTTAATTGAGCACTAATGAGCCTAATTAACCTTCCTAATGGGCCTAAACTTAGTTAGTATTTTATTAACTATATAATATACAAAACCCTCCCATAACACCATACCAAACCCACGTCTCACTCCCCTAAACCTCTCAAACTCTTTCCCTCACAAAATACACGACACACACTATAATTTGAGAGGAAAAGCTTCGGTTTTTGTCAAGGGAATTCAACCAAGGTCCTCTCGTCATCGTTCTTCGCATCTCAACGAATTTTCTTGCGTTATACACGCAAAGGCATATCATAATTCTTTCTTTTCTCATCTATCACACCCTAATATGTATTTGTTTATGATTTGCTTGAAAAACATGTTCCCCTTTTTATTTATTTCGTTTTTATGCATATACATGTGTTTAAAGTATGATTTTTGAATCAAAAACTTGATATTAATTACATGAAGGGGCTGCCATGAATAAGGATCAACATGAGTTGTTTTTACACAAGTCTAGGAGTCCTAAGAGGCACGGTAATAGGC
The DNA here is from genome assembly GCF_012295235.1 of Primulina huaijiensis. Taxonomy (NCBI): domain Eukaryota; kingdom Viridiplantae; phylum Streptophyta; class Magnoliopsida; order Lamiales; family Gesneriaceae; genus Primulina; species Primulina huaijiensis. Next base: position 14,653,408 of record NC_133312.1, read on the forward strand.
TGCACGAGAATAAGAACAAGCTGGAACCAAAATAAAATGTTGTATTGCCAAGGGTTCGGCTTTGAGGGAGTTCTTGCTAGGATTGGACTCGGCTGGGTCCAGGGCTAGCTAAGTTCATGTAAGGGTTAGGGAGAGAGTCCTAGACATGCTAGGACTCGAACACCATAGCTGGGAAGGAGTCCTAGCTTCCGAGAAGGAGCATAGCAGCGCGCGGGGGTGCGCAGCCTTGCAAGAAGTAAGAGGCTCAGCCAGAGGGCTCTGGGTTGGGCTAGGTCGACTTACTAGGGTCCTAAGAGGGTGCACAATTGGTTGGTTCAGGGGCTGGCTCGGTTGGTTAGGTCCTAGGCGCGCATGAAGAGTCCTAGCTCATAGGGAGTCTCGGCAGTTTGTGTTGCTGGGGCTAGGGTCAAGTCCTAAGGGTTCTAAGGGTCCAGTAGGGTCCATAGAGGGGCTGTCTCGAGGTTGGCTCAGGATGGTTTGAGCATGGCTCGAGAAAATTTGAAGTTTGCTCAAGGTGTAATGCATAAGCTCAGTTAGGGTTTTCTTCATTGAAAATAAATCGAAACATGGCTCACGGGGGTCGAGTAATGGTTCACGAGGGCCAAATAATTATTAAAAGTCTAAGTTTTGAATTTTGGAATTTTATATTAAAGTTTGGTTTAATTCGGGATTGAAACACATTAATAAGTTTTAATCAAAGAATAAATTAAAATTCATCGATTTATGTCAAATAGAAATATGGAAAAATTAACGTAAGCTTAAATAATTATTTGGGATGGTCTAGAGTCAACGGAATTAAGAAAATGTCAAAAACGTGAAATTTTACGTTTAGGGGTAAAACGGTAATTTTACACCTGAAATTAGTAAACGCCGTGATAGTGCTTTGCATGCTTGGTTTAAAAGAAAAACGATATTATATGCAAGTTTTTATCAAGTGATAGAAATACGAAATGTTGAAGGATGTGAAGGGATTGTGACTAATACGATGATATGTTAGAGATATCGTGAGGGTGAAGGTTAAGTGGAAGCCCGACGATCGTATTTCCATTGATACGAATACGATGATATGTTAATACGTTGGCCAAGGCTCAGTTGACGGGTGAGAGTAACACTGATGTCCCCGCCACCCAGTAGTGTGGTTATATGTAGATGGATCTATCACCCAATACGAATACGAATACTAGTCACAATCAACGATCTGAATTCAACGAATACAAATATGAATATGAATATGTTTATGATGAATATGAATATATTGATATGAACATGTTTATGTTTAAAGTTTATGTACTATTATGAAAATGCTATTTTAAGTACAAGTATTTTTCACTGTTGTATGTGATATGTATACGTATTATGTTGTTATCAAGATTATGATATGTTGAGTCTTTAGACTCACTAGGTGTGATTGATGCAGATGATATTTATAATTATGATCTTGGGGGTCTTGATGGTTGATCTGCCTGGACTGGAGGTGCACATGACCCGAGGACTAGCGCTTCTATATTTTTCCGCACTTATGATTTATGTTAAAGATTTTTCGACTTTTTATTTATGCTTTGAGAGGTTTTGAGAGGTGATAATATGAGCTATACTTTTCAAATTATTAATTTTTAGGTTCGGTTTTATGTTAAACTATAATTCCTTTATTTTTCAAATAATAGTTGGTTGCTTTATTTTAAAATAGTGTCAAAAATATTTTTATGCATGTATATGTATTCGGCCGAAATGGTTGTGAGAGTTTTTTTTAAAAAAAAAAAAAATTCTAGTACTTTTTAAGCAAAACGAGTCGTGGACGTTTCAGAGGGCAGAGCGACCGTACTCAAAATAATTATCTCGAAGATAACATACTCAACATGATGTGAAAATACCGCATAAATATCATGACAGTTAAACATGCATCATACAACAAGAAAAATGCAAAACATAAGAATGTATACTCAGGTGTATACTTCGGTCAATACCTATGTAACTCTACTACAATCTGGAATGCCTACGCTCCAAGCCAAAACATTATAACCAAAAGAATTATATTAGTTTCTAATTACGCTTACATCTTTGTTAGAGTAGATGTCCTGTAAGCCAACTGTTGGCTGGGGAATTTATTGACTCGAGTGTAATAAACAATCTTTATTTTAATATAATTTACCTTTTAATGGTTTCGTTATACTCTTTCTGTATACTCATGCAAGCAGCATAGATAAAGTCCTTGATTATGTTTTAACACAAATGAATCGTAATTCGATGTTGAAACTCATTTGTAAACACTGCATATTCTAAATTCGTTTCTAGTCGATTCAGCAGCCTAAAACAGGGATAAAGGTTCACTTGAGCTCGAGACTAGCATCTGTGATGTTGTGTACTGATTTTCTTGGTAAGAGCATAGAGATGTCCAAACATGCAGATGGGTAGTCATATGATGATTATACCGAAAAATCCTCCCTCGGACTTTCCAAATGGTTATCATTCATCGAGAGGATTATTCCGTGGTTATGATTTTGCACCATTAGTCCTTACGACCCGGGACAACACTGAGGCTCTATATGCTAGAGCTGTTCTTTGACTCGTTTACCGGCTCTAGGAGAGTTATCAGGTGGCGAGGTTGGGTACAGTCGCGACACATATAGGAGCCAGTGCATTGTAGTCGGGGATTCACCGCTCACTTACGGGTGTGGATATCCTATGTGATCTGATGTAATAATAGTGCATGGAATCTCTGGCCAGAGTATTAGATGTACGTTAGAGAATGAGTTTTCCAAATAGTACATGCGATGCCACTATTATATGTGTCACATAGTTATCGAATTAATAAGCAACCCTCGATGAACCAATGGTTGCAGATTCGATCGGGATATATGAGATGAAGGGACCGTACTGTACTCTAATTATAATCGACTGGTTCTTGTAGGCACTATCAGTGATACCTAGGGGATCATGGGACGATGCTACTAGACGCTCTTACCATGATCCGATGAGTGCAATCATAAATGAGTTCTGACATTCTTGATCAAGATGTTGATGAAAAGAATGGGGCTAACTAGGTTAAGCATGAATAAGAATAAATGTTGTTCTGAATCACAAGGAGTTGTGAACTCACGGCTAGCTGTATCCCTGAACCATTGAGGTTCACACAAGCACTGGATCGTTTGTTCCCGTTGAGAGAATAAATTCAAGGAGTTGAATTTATATTATGATATAGTAAATTCAAGGAGTTGAATTGATGAAAATTAAATTTTGAGAAAATAAATTCAAGGAGTTGAATTTATGAGATAATAAATTCAAGAAGTTGAATTTGATAATTTAATTTATTAAACTCAAATGTTGAGTTTATTAAATATTAAATTTTGTAGGTGATAAATTCAAAGAGTGGAATTTATAATTTAAATATTAAATTCAAATGTTGAATTTATTATGGATTTAATTTATTAAGCTCAAAAGTTGAGTTAATTAAATATTAAATTTTGGAGATGATAAATTCAAGGAGTTGAATTTATAATTTAAATTTTAAATTCAAATGTTGAAATTATTAATAGAATTAAATTAAATGTAATGAGTAAATCTATAATGGGCTTGTAGGAGTACAAGACCAACATACATATTATTAAGGTTCTTAATTGGACTTTAAAATATTAATTAATTAATTAAACTAGTTGGACTAGAATAATTAATTGATTAAGCCCATTAAGTGTTTAATTTAATTAATGGACCCTAAACTTATATATATGTGTATTAGGCTTAGAGTTAAACATAATTAATTTCACAATTTTTCGAAAATCCTCCTCCTTCTCTCCACAAAATTTCGGCCACTTCCTTTTGAAGAAAAATATTGAGCCGTCTCTCGTTTTCAATCTCCAACGTAAAAACTTCTTCTAATTTTTCTAGTGCAAATTAGAAGAGGAACAAATCATCTAGTCATGGTCCTGATTAGAAGAATAAAAAAAGGATTTTTCGAAGAAAGTTCGTAGGGATTCATCAAGAGCTATATCCGCCTAAACTGGATTAGTTGGAGCCAACTGATTTAATTTACCAAAGGTATAAAATTCCAACGCCCTATGAATGTTTAATTATAAAACCATACGAGTGCCTAAAACAAATATATTTTGATTGTGAAAATAAAATAAAAATTTTAAAACTTCCGTTGCGTTTGGGCTCGAGAAAACCGAGATCCAAGATTATCAACTATCCCTTAATTATAACTAAGGCTTTCTGATCATACATTCGTCTGTAGTAAGTCTTTTGGGACGATAGTCACACTTCAATAGTTGGCAATAGTGGAAACAATCTATCAATTGTTGGAAATAGTGGAAGAAGCCAACTTACAAATTGAAGTTGCTTTTGCCTTACCGGCCAGCTGCCCATTTTCCGCATTGGTCAGCCCACTTTCTGTGACTTGATGAGTCTATCATATACTTTTTCGTGACTTATTGCCTCGTTTTCTGAATTCTTTTTAAATATTTGTTAATATTAAATTTAAACCGAAACGAACTCGATCGTGTAGCTCAAGTGTTTCATGCTCTTACGTCGTTTTCTCCTTTTTCATTAAGTCGTTTGGCAGGAAAAAACTATTCTACCAAGCATGAAGCCCGAAATATGTGTGTTTTCTTGATGGGAAAAAAGAAAAAGGAAAGGAAATGGGTGATTTGACATTTGTTGATTAAGATATCGCGATGTTCTGTAACTAAAACTTGTCTTTATGCCGAAAGAGAGAAGCACGTTCATGGAGATCAATGTCTTTATATCAATCGATCATTGGCCCAATCTCTATCTAGTCACTTCAGCGGGCTTTATATTTAATGAAATATAGAGGCTCAAGAGTCTACAGGACTACATAGAATTTTAAGACCATGAAACTCTTAAAATAATCATTTAAAAAGATAAAAACAAATCTTAAAATACTTACAAATAACATTCATATTTTAAAGATGGGTTTTATTTTGCGTACTTTCGCTCAATGAAGTTTTGTTGAGCAACCGCTGATTTGAGTATCAGAGTGTCATCGACTGATATCACGTCAAAGACTTTTTTCCTTACATAAATAAAGACCTGTCAAATTTATTGACAAGATAATTAGATCAATTGCTGATGCTGGATTTTTATTTTTGGAGCTTCTAATCAGGTAAATTAATCCTTGACACACACAAATATATATTGAATGTCATTCTTTATATTTTGATAACACTATTTTTTACTTACAAATTTGTAAAGATAGCACCAAATCTCGATTCCACGTTTTATTGACATTTGTTGACTATGATAGAACAAACAATGCAATATCATAGGCACCTGATCGAGCAAAGAAAAATACCCTCTCTAAAGAAATTAGACTCGATTTCGTATAATTTTATTAAATTTTTTATTATAGAAGGTGACTAGCTAGGATCAAACAAAGAAGTGTAGTCTAAGTCTCAATCTTAACAAGACGTTTATGGTACATCATATTCTGTACGTTTGTTTATCACATATAAATAGTTTATCTTGATTTTTAAACCTTTAAAGTTTTAATATATACTAGTAATTCTGTAAGTTTGTTTATCACATATAAATAGTTTCTAGTGTACAAAATGTTTTGTTACTAAATAATTTTATATGTATGATTTAGAGATTATTTTAAAATTAAGAAATTAGATATGATTTCTTTATAAAATTTTCTTGGATGTTAATTCAAATGATTATTTATCTACGAATCTTTTACTATAATTTTTAAAATTTTACAGTAATACACAATGTTTTTTAGTTTTAATTGGATTAGAGATGATAAGGTCGTTTCTTTTAGTACCCTTTAATATTATTAACAAATATTTGTATACATATTATAATAATTTTTAAGTTATCGTTTTTTCATTATTACAATATTTATGGAGTTTTTTTTGTTGGTATGATTATGGAGTTCCTTTCGGTTGTATTCGTCAATGACACACAATAAGTCAATGACGAGTTGACCAATATGTCACCCACACACATGAAATCTTGAATCTATTAACAGTTGACTTTAAAAGTCCACTGNAAATCTTGCACAGCGAACTATTAAATTTGCATAGGTCAACTATTCAATCAATCTCACACACTCTATTATTTATATATAGTATTTGATGTGTTTAATTTTTAATACTTTGTATAAACAATGCTTGTTTGCGAAATTATATTGCGATTTTGTAAAGCCCCGAAAATTTAAAGGTCCACGCGAACCACATGCATTTGAATTATTAAATTCTTTTGTATTTTAATTAAATATTTTAATTGCATTAATTAATTATGTTGTGCATATTGACATGTTTAAATATACTTTTCTACATGGTTGCATTAAATTGTATTTTAAAAAGGTTATTCGAGTTGCGATCGAGGAACGGAGACCGTGAGCTGAAAATGGAAAATGATTTTATTAAATAATTGTTTTTAATTATTTAAAATATGGGTGATGCTTTTTATTATTTTTGAAAATAAGGGGTTTTGAGGTGATTTTATACGCCGGGGCGTAAATTTTATCGATGTTGATTTTTCAATAAAAATGCGAACGTTCTAATTTATTTAAACAAAAATTTTGTTAATATTTTATTAAATCCTAATGAAAACTAGTGGGCCTAAATTAGTGGTTTAATAGGCCTAGGTCTAGTTAGTAATTTAATTAGCATATAATATGTTTAAACCACTTCAAACCCTACACATTGTGACTCAATAATCACACGCCACTTTCTGAAAAATCCCTCCAACCACACGGCACACACACATTCAATATTTGAAGAGGAAATTTTCGAGAAGCTTCAAGGGAAATCGAGTTTGGGCCCTATTCGTCGTCGTTCTTCGTCGTCAACGGTTTTTCTTGCGTTTAAAACGTAAAGGCACGCCATATTCTTTTCTTCAAACATCTATCACACCATAGTAATTTTTTAAGCATATTTTGAATGAAAACATGACACACAAATTGTTATTTTCGTAGGTATGTACATGCATGAATATTACTTGTGATTTTTGCGTCCAAATTCATGTTTTTATTTTATTTAAGGGGCTGCCATGGATAGGGTATTAATATGGGTTGGTTTTTAGCCAAAAACATGTTAAATAATAAAGAAAACCAGGCTGAAACCGAAGGAATAGAAACAGAATAAGGGGCCGAAGGTTTGTTTGAAATTTTAAGGTGCAAGTTTCGGTTGGTTGTGCATGGGGCAAGAGGGCTCAACCAGGTCTAGTGGTTGGGTCCTAGGGGTCATGGTTAGGTCCTAGGAAGGGTCCTAGGAGGGCTGGGGCGTGAGCCTTGGGCTGGGGAAGAGTCCACGTGAAGTGGGACTCTCCCCCAAGGCATGCGCAAGTGGTGGTCGGGAGTTCCAGAGGGTGGCTCGATTTGGGGCTGGTCTAGGTGGTTTATCAGGGCCTAGGATGATGGGAAGGGGTTGGGCTAGGGGCTGGAGTGGTGGGCTCGCTGCTGGCTCGAACAAAACTATGGAACCATATGGCAGCACATGAACGCGCAGGTTGCTTCCTGATTCGGGTGCTTCGGGCTTGGGGTTCTGGTGGCTGGGCTGGTCTGGGCTGGTTCTGGGCTTGGTCTATGGATGGTTATGGATAGATGGGCTCGGTGGTAGCTTGGCTGGGGGAGTCCTAGTTGGGTTAGGAGTCCTAGATTTGCAAGGATACACATGCACAACACAGCAGAATATTGGGTCGAGTTCGAGGGAGTTTTTGAGCGAGCCAGGGATGGTTTTTCGGGCTGGGCTTGGACAATAGTGTCAATATAGGGGTTGGCTAGGTTTGGCCCAAGGTGGCTCGGGTGTGGTTCGAGTAAATTAGGAGATGGCTCGGTGTGTTCGATAAGGTGTCAATTTCGAATTTAATTAGACTAAAATTGAATCAATGGGTCCACAGGGGTGGCTCATGACTTGGAAGGGTATAATAAATTTTAAAAATGTTATGTTTAAAATTTTGGATCAAAATAATGAGTTTTGGATTTATTCGAGATTTAATCGCCGCACGAAACGCTAATTAAAGAATTAATTAGAAAGCCTAGTTTTAAGCTTTATAAAATTATGAGAAATTATATTTAAGCTTAAATATTTATTAGAAGTCTAAGTTTTAAATTTGGGAATTTTATATTAAGGTTTTTTTTAATTCGGGATTAAAACGCAGTAATACGTCGCATTTAGAGATTAAATTAAAAGTCCTCGATTTAAGCTAAATAAAAATATGACAAAATTCATGTAGGCTTAAATAATTATTTGGGACATGTTAAAGTCAAATAAATTAAGAAAAAGTCGAAAACGTAAAATTCTACGTCCAGGGGTAAAACGGTGTTTTTACACCTAGAAATTAGTAAACGTCATGGCAGTGCTCTAAATACTGTTTTTATTGTATTATGATTATTTTTTAATGTTTATGAAATTTTCATGATTAAATAATGATTTTTAAATGTGTATTTGATTTTTATGATTTAAGGAAGACATTTAAAAAACTTGTTGCATGCTTGATTTCAAAAACAAAATTATATGCATGATTTTTATAAAGTAATGAGAATGTATGTAAAGGCCCGTATTTCGCACTCGAAATTTTGCGAAATTATTTAAAATTTTTCTCTTTAAATAAATAAATGCATCATTCATAAAATAAACTGATAAATGGATTTAACTTTAAAATAACAGCAGAAGTAAATATTGTGTTTCGAAACAACAACTTAAAAATCATTCAACATATTAAAAAGTTAGTTTGAACATAAAAAGGTGAATAAACTGAAACATGAGGCCCTCGGGTTCCTACTACTACTGACCCAAGCTAGCTCACTGGTCGCCGTCCTCAGTCTCGACCTTATCAGTACCTACAACAATCAAGTCTAGTGAATCTAAAGACTAAACATGCATATATCGCGAATAGCAAGTAAATATATCATAAAATCGCATGTAGCGTAAAAATATCGTATCGTAAAGCGTAAGGTGAAAATCGTGTCATGAGTAATTATAAATACGTGCATATCTGAAAATCGTACATAAAAGATTTGCTCGATAGAGCCCTGTCATAAAATATCATAATGAGATTTTTCTGGTAGAGATAATGTTTCAACGCAAGTGGTCCATAACATAACATGAACGTCTGATTAGACTAAACCACAGTATACTGGACAGTAGAGATCACCACAGCCCTTGAACTGAATGTCCGTACCCATACATAAACGTAAACCGGTCGTAAGTCACCTGGTGGAGAGATCCCATAAGCGTGAGGTGGCCACAAGACATATCGCATATATCTCAAAATAAACATTTTATATTTTATGCACGTAATATAATTATAACTCTGTTTTTACCGGATGAGTTGGATCGTTCCCAGGCTTGCTATGACCTAATTTTAATATGAGACGCATGCAACTAATCTCAACTTGGCAAAAACTTCATATTCGAACCAAAACGAGACAAACGAGACCAACAACTTTATTTCCAACCATGGCTTCGTACCATCCCGAACCAACATTGAACCATCGTTTAGACATGATTAAAATACATCTAACATAATGAAATAATGACCCTAAGAATTGTAATACACGAAAAATAGTGAATGGAGACCAAAATCATGAAACGCTCTTTCGAGAGTCACTTTGGCACATTGCACCATAAATTCTTGTACGACCTCTAAACTAAACCAAAGCACAAACGGCCAAAAACATGACCTTCATAACTCATTGGGGTACTGTCCAGTCTAAGGCCATAGGCTAAAAGCCCAACAAGAACTCGAACAAGACCCCTGAACCAAAGCAAGGCTGCTGTCAAAAGCAATGGCAGCAGCTGTGCATATATTGTGTAATTTATGAAACTAGTGGCCATTAGGCTTGAACCACCAACTAGAGTCTCTTACCAGCATCCTAAGGCGTGGCTTGAACCATAGCTAAGGGCACTTGGCCAACCACAACTCAAGCAAATTCCTAGGACACCCCACAGCTCTAACCGAGAGCATCGAAATCTGTGTAGTGTGGTGTGTTGAAGTGTTGTGCTGTCTTGTGTCGTTCCAGTGGCCCTACGAACGACCATGGCTTGATCTAGACATGATAAGGTATTGTGTGAACAATGGCTAAGGGCTAAAAGCCAACCACGATCCACTCAAACCCCCAAAACCGAAACTCACTCACACCAGAAACAATAAAAACCAAGGGGCACTTGTGATGTCGTTTAAAATGTTGATGTATCCGTGAACCAAGTCTGGAGAGGCCATCTTGGTCATGTCTTAGACATGCTAAGGGAGGGTACTAACTATGGTTACAGGCCCTGGGCCAACCAAGATTGGAACACTCACCTTAGACAACTAAACAACAAAAATCGTGACTCAATCTGCTACACATGAGGTTTCTTGTTGCCAAACCTTTAATTCGAGTGCATGGGCTTAAACCAATGGACCAGCAACACCCTAACACACTCTAAATCATGCCTAGATGTGTAGAACCCGTAATTAGACTGTGTATAAGCCATGCATAATTCTAATTTTTTTTTTATTAAATTGACTTCATTGCATGAGTATATAAATGCATTCTTTGAAGCTAAGTATTTTATTCAGTAGTTTAAATTTTATTCTTTTCAGTTCAGTAAGTGAGGTCGGACCGGAGTTGGAGTAAAGAGATAAAATTTAATGCTAAGAAAACATTTCCTAAAATTTAATTAAGATAATTAATAAGTAAATTTATTGTAAAAGAAGGTTTAAATAATTATTTAAATAAGTGGAGATAAGTAGTAAATAGAGTTCAATAATTAATTCCTTAATTTTTTTATATGTTTAATGAGTAGATAAAACACTAAAGAGTTAAAATACAATATTCAATAAATATTTTCCCTCCTCTTTTATTATAATTTTCGGCCCCTATAATTTAATTTAAAAGTTTAGTTGACAACTCATTTAATCACTAGTTTTCCTATCCATTTCTATTGGGAGATAATTATATCACAACAAATCTTCTATGATAATTAATGGAGCAAGATCCCTAAAAAAATCGGCCATGTTGTTTTTTTTAAGAATTAATTGTGATTTTTATTTCAACTCATTCTTTATTTATCCCCTTAACTATTCTAGATAGATTTATCCTCCCCAACTTTTAAATCACTACCAAGATTTAATTAAACTAATTCTCCCTTTGCACCTAGACCTTAAAATCGTCAATATGCACCTCTAATATCCCCAAGAAAAATCTTTGATATCATTCTATTTCCTTATCACTCAAACTAGTAGATAGAAATAATATTTCCCTTCCCTTTTATCTTGTATCTTCCCATTTAAATTTCTAGACTCCCTCCCACTCCATAATCTCGAAAATTTCAGTCTCCTTCAGCACTGAAAATCCTAAGAGGCTAAGTTAAAATTAAGGAAGAAAAACAAGAAAGAAAACAAGAGAAGCAACTCCGTCTCCTCCGCGCCGTATCGTCTATTCTTTTCGTTTTTCTTTCAAACGAAAACCAAGGCATGTATATGTTTTCCTTTTCTCTTCAATCAAGCCCTATAGGTATTTTTAAACATCATATGTACACGATTTCATGCAAGAAAACCGAAAAATGACAGCAAATTTTTGTCAAATTCTGCACAGATTTTTTTAGCTTTCCTTGTGCACTTCACGTTTTCTGTTGTTTTGATGGTTCAGGTGGTTGGCTCGATTCCAGTGGCTCGGCGCTGCATCTAGACATGTACTAGGACATGTTAGGGTCATGTAACAACGTTGGTTCCAGCCCCTTCATGCTGGAGATAGAGTTTTGACAGCAACACCCCAAGCATGTCATTTGTGGCTCGAAATTGGCATGTGTATTGTCAAGGGTGATGCTTCTGATCTTGGCTGCCCTAGGGGCTATAGCCATGGTTAGAACATCTCCTTGTTATATCTAAGACATGACCAAGTTGCCCTTTCGAGGCTTGGTCCACGATGGAATCGGTTTTCACATAAAAGAAAAAAGAACAGATTTTCGGCCCCTTCATTTTTCCTGCCTGTGTAATTTCGGTTTTGGTGGATGGTGTGGATCTGGTTTGGCCTATGGCCCTTAGCCACGGTTCATACCATACCCCAAGATGTCTAGGTCGTGCCATGGTCAATGAAATGGCCACTGAAATGACACGAGACAACGAACAAAACAAAACACCCCTCATGCGCGCAAAGGTGCTCTCGGGTGAACTCCTAGAGATGGTTCTGGTATGATGCGAATTGTGGCTGGCCTAGGGCCTGTATCCATGGTTCAAATCATTCCTTGGGATGTTGTTGAGAGGCTCTGGTCGGTGGTTCAAGCCCCAATGGCCAAAAGTCTCGCAAACGACGCGATGCAAGCAAAGTTGCTGCTGCTGGAATTTGACAGCAACTTGCTGTGTCGGTTCGGAGGCTCGTTTGAGTCCTTGATTGGCTTTTAGACTATGGCCTTGGACTGGACAGTGCCTCATCAAGCTAGAAAGGCCAAGTTTTTGACCGTTTGTGATTCGGATCATTTTTGAAGTCGTACAAAAATTTACGGAGCGATGTGCCAAATTGACTCTCGAAAGAGCGTTTCTTGTTTTGGCCTCCATTCACCTAGATGTCGACTTGCATCATTTTAGGAGCATTAATTAGTCATTTTTAGTGTATTTTAATCATGACTATTTGATGATTCAGTGTCGGTTCGGGTTGGTTCTGAGTCTTGATTAAATACGAAGTCGTCGAGCGTCATTGTCGCATTTTTTTTTTAACTTAAATTGCATAGTTGGTCAAGTAGAAGCTATTGCATATTTTTCATGGCATATTTAGGTTGCAGCGAGCCTGGGAACGATCCAATCCTGTTGGTAAAATAATACAGGATTTTTCATTATGCAATTTAATTATATTACGTGCATGAAAATAGAAAATACTTATTTTTGAGATTTATGTGATATTGCTTTTGGTCAATTCACTATTTTGGGAGAACTATTTTACTCGGTCGCCAGTGACCGATCAGTTCAGTTTGGTACCACCCGGTCGCCAGTGACCGGTCAGTTCAGGTCAGTTTGATACTCCCCCGGTAGCCAGTTACCGATCAGTTCAGTTCAGTGCAGGGGCCACATGCGTAGACCATAATCTCAACAGAAAATTTTTACCAGTTATTTCAGTACAGGGCTCCAAGGAGCAACATTTTTACTATGATTTTTAATTCAGTCATGCACGTATTATAATTGCTCAGTACAAGTTATTTTCAGTATGCCTCATGACATGATATTTTATCCCATGCAAAATTTTACTAGTATTTACTCGTTACCTACGATATATGCATGCTGAGTCTTTAGGCTCACTAGACTTGATTGTTGTAGGTACTGATGAGGCTAGGGCCGAGGGCGGGGACCAGTGAGCCATCTTGGGTCGGCAGTAGTGGCACCCGAGGACCTCAGTTCAGCATTTATTATTTTATTTCTCAAACAATTTTTATCAGTTGTTGAATATTCTTAAAACGATAAATTTTTGCAAACAAATATTTTCTTCCGCTGCCATTTTGAATATCAAACTTTGTTTATCGGTTTATTTATGAATGAGGTATTTTGATTATTTAAAAAGAAAATTTTTAATTTTTCGCAAATTTTCAAGCAAGGATTCATAGGCCTTCACAGATGGTATCAGAGCCAATGTTCTTGTAAATGGTTGCACTAATACTGACCACGAGAAGCTCACGAAGCCACGTCTTCGGTCTGTAAGTTTTACATTTCAGCATTTTATTTAAGCATGAATTATTTTGACAGCATGTTTCCATGAAATGTTTTACGATCAAATCTTTTCAGTATTTCAGTATTTATTTAGAATAAATTATGGAATTATGCATGTTAGTTACGTATGGGTTATGTATGGAACAGTATGCCTCCTAGACGCCAGGTTGGATGCCCGAGAGGTAATGAGGAGCGCCGTCATAAAGACGGTGAGGATCAAGGACAGGGGGGATTCGGACCTCCACCTCCACCTCCACCTGACATGAATGCCCAGATGCTAGCTGGGATGACTAGGTTCTTTGCACAGTTTGCGGGGAACAATGCCGCAGCCGCAGCCAGGCCGACAGGGCCCGAGGCTGTCTATGAGAGGTTTATGAAGATGCGTCCGAAGGAGTTTTCTGGGACGTCTGACCCCATGATTGCCGAGGGATGGATCAAATCCCTCGAGGTTNATTTGAGAAATAAAATAATATATGCTGAACTGAGGTCCTCGGGTGCCACTACTGCCGACCCAAGATGGCTCACTGGTCCCCGCCCTCGGCCCTAGCCTCATCAGTANAACTTGGACATGCTTCACGGAGGTTTTCTACTCCAAATATTTTGCAGAGGAAGTGCGCACCAGGTTGACCACCGAGTTCATGAGCTTGAGACAGGGTGATATGACGGTTACGGAGTTCATCCGTAAGTTCGAGAGGGGCTGTCACTTTGTGCCCCTGATAGCAAATTATGCCAGAGCTAAGATGATGCACTTCCTGGTGGGTCTACGGCCGATCTTGCGCCGTGATGTTAGGGTGTCTGACCCTACTACTTATGAGGTCGCGGTCTCCAAAGCCCTAGCCGCAGAGCAGGATCTGCGGGATATCGAGAGGGATCGCTAGGGCAAGCGCCCAGCCCAGGTACCACACCGCCCTCCTCCTCATCAGCATCAACAGCAAAACAAGAGGCCTTTTCATGGGCAGCCCAGAAACAGAGGCCAGCAGCAGCAGCAGCAGCAGCAGCGGGGACGCCCAGCCCCGAGGACCTTTGAGCACCCAGTCTGTCCCAGGTGCTCACGCTGTCATCCTGGAGCATGTATGTCTAGCTCTGGAAAGTGTTTTAAGTGTGGCAGTCCTGACCACATGTTGCTGCAGTGCCCTCAGAGGAATCTGCCTACCCAAGGCAGAGTTTTTGCTCTCCATGCCGCAGAAACAAACCCGGAGACTATGTTGTTGACAGGTACCTGTAAGCTTTAAGTTATTATTTGAATTTCCGTGTTTTGGGAACCAGAATTAAGATCTTGAACTTAGAAACTGATATAGGATTGCATGCTCTACTCAGTATTATTTTGGGAATTTAAGCTAGAAGAACTTTGACCTTTGCATGTCTATAAGTTTAATTCTTGTAGCTATTGGGTTCGACTTAAAGTTCCGATCTTTCAGGGAGAATTTTTATATCTGGTTCCGCTACCAAGGCCTTGATAGATTCAGGGGCCACTCACTCGTTTATTTCGGAGGTCTTTGCGAACATTCTTAAGATCAAGACCATTGGGCTAGACACAGCCTTTTCAGTAGTGTTGCCGTCAGGCGAGGAGATGGCAGCTACTAATGTGATCAGAGATATAGACCTTGAGCTGCATGGAAATCTTGTGTATGCGGATCTTATCGTGCTACCGATGCCAGAATTTGACATCATCCTAGGGATGGACTGGCTATTGCGGAACAGAGTGTTGATAGACTTCCAGCGGAGATCTGTTCTTGTTCGACCGCCAGGAATGGAGCAGTTCTTATTTGAGCCAGACAGGTACTTTCCTCTACCGCGTATTATTCCTTATGTTCAGGCTAGGAAGCTCGTGCATAGAGGGTGTCGGGCATTTCTAGCAACCTTTTTATCTGTCCCCGAGGCACCCAGCCAGTCAGCCTCAGATGTTCCGATTGTCAGAGATTTCTTAGACGTTTTTCCTGAAGACGTCTCTGGTATGCCACCTGAGAGAGAGGTGGAATTTTCCATTGAGCTTATGCCAGGTACGGCTCCGATCTCAAAAGCACCGTACCTACTTGCACCGACAGAGATGGCAGAGCTTAAGAAGCAGATTCAGGAACTTCTTTACAAGAAGTTCATTCGCCCTAGTTTTTCACCGTGGGGCGCGCCAGTCTTGTTTGGTAAGAAGAAGGATGGCTCTATGAGATTATGCATTGACTACCGGGAGTTGAACAGGGTTACAGTGAAGAACAAATACCCACTTCCGAGGATTGAGGATCTGTTTGACCAGTTACAGGGAGCTTCGATTTTCTCCAAGATTGATCTGCGCTCCGGTTATCACCAGTTGAGGGTGAGAGATGCTGATGTTTCCAAAACTGCTTTCAGGACTCGTTATGGTCACTACGAGTTCCTTGTGATGCCGTTCGGTCTGACGAATGCGCCAGCGATCTTCATGGATCTCATGAATCGCGTATTTCAGTCGTATCTTGACCAGTTTGTGATAGTGTTCATAGACGACATTCTCGTCTACTCCAAGAGTCAAAAGGAGCACAGCAGGCATTTGACCACAGTTTTACAGACCTTGCAGAAGCACAAATTATTCGCAAAGTTCAGTAAGTGCGAATTCTGGTTAGAGAAGGTGGCGTTCTTAGGCCACATTGTTTCTAGCAGTGGTATTGAGGTAGACCCAGCGAAAATTGCCGCAGTCAGAGATTGGGTTGTGCCGCGGAATGCATCAGAGATCCGCAGTTTTCTTGGGCTAGCAGGATATTACAGGAAGTTCATTAAAGGATTCTCCTCTATTGCCGTTCCACTCACATCTTTGACCAAGAAGAATGCTAAATTCGTGTGGAGCAAGGAGTGTCAGAAGAGCTTCGATACCTTGAAGCAAGCTCTTATCTCAGCACCAGTGTTGGCCATGCCGTCAGGGCCCGGTGAGTTTGTCCTTTATACCGATGCTTTGAAGCTCGGTTTAGGCGCAGTATTGATGCAGCATGAGAAAGTGATAGCGTATGCTTCTCGACAGTTGAAAATCCACGAGAAAAACTACCCCACCCATGATCTAGAGTTGGCCGCAGTAGGTTTTGCCTTGAAGATTTGGAGGCATTATCTGTATGGAGAGAAGTGCTAGATCTTTACCGACCATAAGAGCCTCAAGTATTTCTTTACGCAGAAGGAGCTGAACATGCGTCAGAGGCGTTGGTTGGAGCTTGTGAAGGATTACGACTGTGACATTAGCTGCCACCCGGGTAAAGCTAATGTAGTTGCAGATGCATTGAGCAGAAAAGTCGCAGTAATGGCTCATTTGACGATTCAGAGACCTCTTCAGCTTGAGATGCAGAGGTTTGATCTAGAGTCATATCCTCAAGGTAGAGTTCCCCGTCTATCTACCTTGACCATTCAGTCCTCTCTTCTTGACCGTATTCGCAATGCTCAGTCAGCAGATGAGCAATTGGCACAGTGGAAGAAGAGAGATGAAGCCAAGGGCACTGTCTTGTATACAGTCAGCGACGGTATGGTGAGATACCGAGACAGGATATGGGTTCCTAGCAGTGGTTCTATCCGAGCAGACATCTTATCAGAGGCCCATATGTCGCCGTACTCCATTCACCCGGGGAGTACAAAGATGTACAAGGATCTGCAGCTATTGTATTGGTGGCCAGGGATGAAGAAAGACATCAGACGTTTTGTATCTGAGTGTCTGACTTGTCAGTTAGTGAAAGCAGAGCACCAGAGACCAGCAGGGTTGCTCAAGCCTCTTCCCATTCCCGAGTGGAAGTGGGAGAATGTTACCATGGACTTCGTGACCGGTTTGCCGAAGTCAGTCAGACGATCAAATGCCATCTGGGTGATTGTAGATCGTCTTACCAAATCAGCGCACTTCTTGCCAAGTAAGACGACTTTCACCATGATTCAGTATGCGGAGTTGTACATCCGGGAGATAGTCCGACTCCATGGTATTCCCGTTTTGATCGTATCTGACAGAGACCCCAGATTCACTTCCTCTTTTTGGAAGAGTTTGCATTCGACTATGGGTACGAAGTTGCTGTTTAGCACAGCTTTCCATCCTCAGACAGATGGCCAGTCAGAACGAGTTATTCAGATTTTAGAGGATCTTCTCCGTGCTTGTGTGATTGACTTCTCAGGGAGTTGGGAGTCGAAGTTGCCATTGGTGGAGTTCACCTATAACAACAGCTTCCAGTCATCTATTGGTATGGTTCCGTATGAAGCTCTGTATGGCCGCAAGTGTAGATCTCATGTTCATTGGGATGAAGTAGGAGAGAGAGCAGAATTGGGTCCAGAGATTATTCAGCAGACTGTTGATGTAGTAGCCCAGATCCGCGATAGGATGAGGACTGCTCAGAGTCGACAGAAGAGTTATGTAGATCAGAGGAGGAGAGATCTAGAGTTCGTAGTCGGCGACCATGTTTTCGTGAAGGTGGCACCTATGAAGGGTGTCATGAGATTTGGGAAGAAATGGAAGCTCAGTCCGAGGTTTATTGGACCGTTTGAGATCCTCGACAGAGTTGGGACGCTAGCTTATCGTGTTGCTCTTCCGCCGAATCTAGCCGGAGTACACGATGTGTTCCACGTCTCCATGCTGAGAAAGTACATGGCGAATCCTTCGCATGTGCTGAACTTTGAGCCGTTGCAGCTTACCCCGAACCTGTCTTATGAGGAGAGACCAGTGCAGATCTTAGACAGACAGGAGAAGAAGTTGCGGAACAAGTTGGTTAAGCGAGTCAAAGTCAAATGGCTCAACCATTCAGAGGAAGAAGCTACGTGGGAGTCTAAGCCAGAAATGAGAAGTCGGTACCCCGAGTTATTCGGTGAGTTCTAATTTCGAGGACGAAATTTCTTTTAAGGGGAGGAGAGTTGTAGAACCCGTAATTAGACTGCGTATAAGCCATGCATAATTCTAATTTTTTTTTATTAAATTGACTTCATTGCATGAGTATTTAAATGCATTCTTTGAAGCTAAGTATTTTATTCAGTAGTTTAAATTTTATTCTTTTCAGTTCATTAAGTGAGGCCGGACCGGAGTTGGAGTAAAGAAATAAAAATTTAATGCTAAGAAAACATTTCCTAAACTTTATTTAAGATAATTAATAAGTAAATTTATTGTAAAAGAAGGTTTAAGGAATTATTTAAATAAGTGGAGATAAGTAGTAAATAGAGTTCCATAATTAATTCCTTAATTCTTTTAAATGTTTAATGAGTAGATAAAANTTTTTATATGTTTAATGAGTAGATAAAACACTAAAGAGTTAAAATACAATATTCAATAAATATTTTCCCTCCTCTTTTATTATAATTTTCGGCCCCTATAATTTAATTTAAAAGTTTAGTTGACAACTCATTTAATTAATAGTTTTCCTATCCATTTTTATTGGGAGATAATTATATCACAACAAATCTTCTATGATAATTAATGGAGCAAGATCCCTAAAAAAATCGGCCATGTTGTTTTTTTTAAGAATTAATTGTGATTTTTATTTCAACTCATTCTTTATTTATCCCCTTAAATATTCTAGATAGATTTATCCTCCCCAACTTTTAAATCACTACCAAGATTTAATTAAACTAATTCTCCCTTTGCACCTAGACCTTAAAATCGTCAATATGCACCTCTAATAAAACAAAAAAAAATCTTTGATATCATTCTTTTTCCTTATCACTCAAACTAGTAGATAGAAATAATCTTTCCCTTCCCTTTTATCTTGTATCTTCCCATTTAAATTCCTAGTCTCCCTCCCACTCCATAATCTCGAAAATTTCAGTCCCCTTCAGCACTGAAAATCGTGAGAGGCTAGGGTAAAATTAAGGAAGAAAAACAAGAAAGAAAACAAGAGTAGCAACTCCGTCTCCTCCGCGCCGTATCATCTATTCTTTTCGTTTTTCTTTCAGACGAAAACCAAGGCATGTATATGTTTTCCTTTTCTCTTCAATCAAGCCATATAGGTATTTTTAAACATCATATGTACACGATTTCATGCAAGAAAACCGAAATATGACAGCAAATTTTTGTCAAATTCTGCACAGATTTTTTTAGCTTTCCTTGTGCACTTCACGTTTTCTGTTGTTTTGATGGTTCAGGTGGTTGGCTCGATTCCAGTGGCTCGGCGCTTCATCTAGACATGTAGTAGGACATGTTAGGGTCATGTAACAACGTTGGTTCCAGCCCCTTCACGCTGGAGATAGAGTTTTGACAGCAACACCCCAAGCATGTCACTTTGTGGCTCGAAATTGGCATGTGTATTGTCAAGGGTGATGCTTCTGATCTTGGCTTCCCTAGGGGCTATAGCCATGGTTAGAACATCTCCTTGTTATGTCTAAGACATGACCAAGTCGCCCTTTTGAGGCTTGGTCCATGATGGAATCGGTTTTCAAATAAAAGAAACAAGAACAGATTTTCGGCCCCTTCATTTTTCCTGCATGTGTAATTTCGGTTTTGGTGGATGGTGTGGATCTGGTTTGGCCTATGGCCCTTAGCCATGGTTCAAATCATTCCTTGGGATGTTGTTGACAGGCTCTGGTCGGTGGTTCAAGCCCCAATGGCCAAAAGTCTCGCAAACGATGCGATGCAGGCAAAGTTGCTGCTGCTGGAATTTGACAGCAACTTGCTGTATCGGTTCGGAGGCTCGTTTGAGTTCTTGGTTGGGTTTTAGCCTATGGCTTTGGACTGGACAGTGCCTCATCAAGTTAGAAAGGCCAAGTTTTTGACCGTTTGTGATTCGGATCATTTTTGAAATCGTACAAAAATTTACGGTGCGATGTGCCAAATTGACTCTCGACAGAGCGTTTCTTGTTTTGGCCTCCATTCACCTAGATGTCGACTTGCATCATTTTAGGAGCATTAATTAGTCATTTTTAGCGTATTTTTATCATGAATATTTGATGATTCAGTGTCAGTTCGGGTTGGTTCGGAGTCATGATTAAATACGAATTCGTCGAGCGTCATTGTCGCTTTTTTTTTTTAACTTAAATTGCATATTTGGTCAAGTAGAAGCTATTGCATATTTTTCATGTCATATTTAGGTTGCAGCGAGCCTGAGAACGATCCAATCCTGTTGGTAAAATAATACAGGATTTTTTATTATGCAATTTAATTATATTACGTGCATGAAAATAGAAAATACTTATTTTTGAGATTTATGCGATATTGCTTGTGGTCAATTCACTATTTTGGGAGCACTATTTTACTCGGTCGCCAGTGACCGATCAGTTCAGTTTGGTACCACCCGGTCGCCAGTGACTGGTCAGTTCAGTTCAGTTCAGTTTGATACTCCCCCGGTAGCCAGTTACCGATCAGTTCAGTTCAGTGCAGGGGCCACATGCGTAGACCATAATCTCAACAGAAAATTATTACCAGTTATTTCAGTACAGGGCTCCAAGGAGCAACATTTTTACTATGATTTTAATTCAGTCATGCACGTATTATAATTGCTCAGTACAGGTTATTTTCAGTATGCCCCATGACATGATATTTTATCCCATGCAAAATTTTACTAGTATTTACTCGTTACCTACGATATATGCATGCTGAGTCTTTAGGCTCACTAGACTTGATTGTTGTAGGTAC
This sequence comes from Primulina huaijiensis, assembly GCF_012295235.1. Lineage (NCBI taxonomy): Eukaryota > Viridiplantae > Streptophyta > Magnoliopsida > Lamiales > Gesneriaceae > Primulina > Primulina huaijiensis. Next base: position 14,674,586 of record NC_133312.1, read on the forward strand.
TGATGAGGCTAAGGTCGAGGGCGGGGACCAGTGAGCCATCTTGGGTCGGCAGTAGTGGCACCCGAGGACCTCAGTTCAGCATTTATTATTTTATTTCTCAAACAATTTTTATCAGTTGTTGAATATTCTTAAAACGATAAATTTTTGCAAACAAATATTTTCTTCCGCTGCCATTTTGAATACCAAACTTTGTTTATCGGTTTATTTATGAATGAGGTATTTTGATTATTTAAAAAAAAAAATTTTAATTTTTCGCAAATTTTCAAGCAAGGATTCATAGGCCTTCACAAGATGCATCCTTGAGTGCCTGGAACCGAAGCAACATCCTGAAATCACAAGAACACCACCAACCGTGAAGCACAAAATAGGTGGCCGAGAGGGCCTGTGCAGATTTCTTTGCAAGTTGCTGTCATGTTTGGTTTATTTCGTGAATCGTGAACATAGAATGGTTTAAAAATATCTATAGGACTTGATTGAAGATAAAATAAACAATATATACATGCCTGGAAGATTTGTTTTGAATAAAACAAAGCAATACGACGAACACGGCGCGGCGGAGACGGAGTTGTATTTTCTTTCTTATTTTTTTGCTGCAACTTTTCGATTTTTGCTGTTGATTCTACTGGAATTTTTGAAGCTTAAGGATGGAGGGATGCTAGATTATGAAGGTGAGGGTTATATGGGTGATAAATGAGTCAAGAATGCATTTAGATTGAAGTTTCATGTGAGGAGATTGAATGGCAATAGGAAAGGTTTCTTTTCCTTTCTAGCTGGACAAAAATGGAGGGGATTAGTATGCTAGATTAGTAGGTTGAGGGATATTAGGTGAATAATGGTTCTTGACTTATCACTAGTTGGTGAGTTAAAGGTGAGGAGATATCATACCATGAATGGCCATTGAAGGGAGTCTAGAATGGATAGTTGCCAAACATAATTAAATTGTCTAAGGGATGGCCGAAATTTGCTAGAAATTTGTAGGGTATAATATTGTTTAAATCTTGTATTTTAAATTCTTAAAGTTTTAAACACCCATTATTTATTTTAGTGAATTAATAAATTAAATTAGGATAAAGATTTCTTTCATGGCATGGTTTGGTCTTAAAATAAATTAGTAAAATGTTAGGTTATAATTTCTAGAATATATTAGGCCTAGATTAATTTATCCCAATTGGTTACACATTTTAATTTAGGTTTTTAATTAAATATAGGACGTAGAAGCACTTATTTAATAACTTAAATCCAATTAATTTAAATAAATCTTAAAACCTTCTTTATCCTTAAAATAAATTATTCTTTGGCTTAAATTAAATTTATGAATATTTTTTTTATTATTAAATCTTATCTCAATGCTCCAAACTCCAGTCCGACCTCGCGTATTTATCCGAAAATATACAACTAGACTTCTGCGTTTAAAATAAATAATCATGACTAACAAATTTTAAAATGAATTAAACACTTCACACACACACACACACATATATATATATAAAAATCATTTTTAATTTAAATAATAGTAATTATGCATGGCTTATACGTAATCTGATTTTTCGAGTTCTACACCTAAAGTCCCAAACGAGAACAGCCCTTCAAAACCGCTACTCCTACGTTCATACGTCTCCTATTCCCATGCGATCGTCTCACCCTTCGAGCCACCCCTTGTGCAACCACCCTAGAACTCTCCTATGACTCTCTTAGGTCTCCTAGCCATGCCCTAACAGCAGCCACAGCCATGACTCGCAAAGGACACCCTAGCCGAAGAGCCTTTGCCCACAAGGACTCTTATATATTACTCTTTTTTTTTTTTCGTGCAAGCCTTCTTCCCTACAGGTGCAGCCTTCGTCCAGCCTCCTATGGCCCCTAAAAAAGTTGGAAAAACATCCCTCCAAGTTACCCTACCATGGCAGCCCTTTTGTGGATCAATAGGAGGAGTTTTGAAAAAGAAAAACTCTTGTTTTGTGCATGTATAGCCATAAAACGAAAATATGAAAAATGTATCATGTTTTTCATGCAATCATGTACCAAACACATAATATGGTGTGAAAGATGAGAAAAAGAGATTAAGGCGTGACTTTATGTTATTAACACACGATTAACTGTTGACGATTGCGAAAAACGACGACAAGGAGAACCTTGACTTGAATTTCCTAGCAATAGCTGAAACTTTCCTCTTGAAATATAGTGTGTGCCGTGTGTTGTTGGTGGGGAAAAGGAGTCCTTGTCAATTTTTTAGGGTGGGAGCGTGGGTTATCATTAATTTGTGGGGTAGATTTTGTATTTTAAATACTAATTAACACACTAACAATAACTTAGGCACCATTAGAAAAGTTAATTAGGTCCAATTAGTCCATTAGTGCGTACTTAAAATATTTTGTTTAATAAAGTTTGTGAATTTATTAGCCGGGTTGCCAAAAAGTTCGTATTTTTGTTGAAAATCCAACACCGATAAAAATTACGTCCCGGCGTATAAAATCACCTCAAAATTCCTTATTTTCAAAAATATGAAAAATCATCAATCATTTTTCAAATAATTAAAAAAATTATTGGATAAAAATATTTTATATTTTTCAGCCATCGGTCTCCATTACTCGATCGCAACTCGAATAACCTTTAAAAATATATTTTAATGCAACCATGTAGAAAAGTAAATTTTAAACATGTCAAAAAGCAAAACATAATTAATTTATGAAATTAAAAACAATTTAATTAAAATACAAAGAATTTAATAATTGCAGGCATGTGGTTCGTGTGGACCTTTAAATTTTCGGGGCGTTACACGATGGATCCATCTACGTATAACCACAGTACTGGGCGACGGGGACATCAGGGACACTCTCACCTGTCAACTGAGCCTTGGCCTTAAATATCATCGTATCATCGTATTAGTCACAATTACTTCACCTCCTTCAACTTTTCATATTTTCATCACTTATAAAAATTAAAGCATGCATAAATCATTTTTCTTTTAAACCAAGCATACAACACATCTTTTAGCATTAACGATTCATCATAAAATTCCATAAACATTTAAAATAAGCATATTATCATATTTTACATCATTCAAGGCATTGCCAAGACGTTTACTATTTTTCAGGTGTAAAATGACCGTTTTACCCCTAGACGTAAAATTTCTCGATTTTGAATTTTCTTACTTTCATTGACTCTAGACCATCTCAAATAATTATTTAAGATTAAATTAAATTTCTTATATTTTTATTTGGCTTAAATTCATAGTTTTCTATTTATTTCGTAAATATTAATTTTAAGAGCGTTTTAATCCCAATTAATTCAAACTTTATTATTAAATTCCCAAACTTTATACATAGACTTTTTATTGCCTAATTTACCCTTGTGAACCCGTGGACCCACGGTTCAAGCCTTAACCATTTAAACCCATTATTCGAACCATACCTAGCCAATCTCGAACCAACTTGCGTTTTCTTCGAGCTGAGCCTGAGCCACCCCAAGCCAGCCCTTGCCCAACCCATCTAGGAACTCTCCTGGACCCCCTGGACTCAACCTAACCCGCTACAGCCCCATGCTCGACGCAACCAAAGCCGCACGAGTTACCTACCTAGACTAAGAAACTTATAATCGGCTAGGACTCTACCACCCGAGCCACCACCGAGCCCGAACCCTACCTAGGACCATGATTAACCTCCTTAGTGTCCCTTTGGTCCAGCCCCCACGGCCCAAGCACACAAACGTGCAGGTCCCAACTTCCTCACACGGCCGCGGCTAGGAAGAGTCCTAGCTGTGCGCCTCTTCTTCTTCAGCCCTTTCAGCTTCGTGTGGACCTTCTTGGCTCGAGACCAGGACCCTCACGAGCCCAGCCCTTTATCCTGAGAGAGCCCTGCGCAACTTTCCTCCCTAATACCCCAAAGCCGAACCCTTGAACACCAACAAGCAATACTTCGTCCAGCCTTGTTCCTATCGTGTGCAGCCATGGTGTGCGCTTGTCTAGGCCCCTAAACCCTCTTAAACTTGACCATTCATGCAATAATATTTTAAGTTTTGGAACCCGAAATCATGAATTGTTAACATGTCAATGCATAAAAACGAAAATAATCATAAGAAAATCATGTTTTTCATGAAAACGATAATCAAACACGTAATAGGATGTGATAGATGAGAAAAGAATATTTATGGCGTGCCTTTGCGTATATTACGCACGACAAATACGTTGAGATGCAAAGAACGGCGACGAACGGAAGACCCTTGCTGATTTCCTTCAAGAAAACGTGACTTTACCTTGCTGATATTCTCGTGTGTGCTGTGTTTGATGGATGCTAGGAGTCTTGTTCATGTATGTGTGAGTGGTGCGTGATTTGTAAGGGGTTTTGTGGGAGGGTTCGGCCTATTTATTTTTTTAAACCTCCTAGTGCAAGCCTAGGCCCATTAGTATGGTGTAATAGGCCCAATAAACCCATTAGCACATATTTAAAATATTTCGTTAAGGAAAGTTCGTGAAAATATTAGCCGAGTTCTCGAAAAATTCATATTTTAGTCGAAAATCGAATACCGTTAAAAAATTATAACTCGACGTATAAAATCATGTCAAAACTCCTTATGCTTAAAAATATCATATAGCATCAACCTTATTTTAAATAATTAAAAATAATTATTTAATAAAAATATTTCTCTTTTTCAGCCATTGGTCTCCGTTTCTCGATCGCATCTCGAATAACTTTAAAAACACTGTTTTCATGCATTTGTGTAGAAATTACATTTTATTCATGCAAACATGCACATCATATTTAATTAAGCAATTAAAATCATTTAATTAGCTATTTTATATTTTCTTAAATTTGAATGCAGTTGAATTACGTCATCTTAATTTTGGACCAAACACTTTACGTTTATGTTTTAGATCATTCTTGAATTCTTTCCATATTCAAAAATCAAGGTTGTCACTTGGAATGAATCATTAGACCCATTCTTTCTTCACATATTTCTTGCATGATCACTGTTAGTCTTGCACTTATGCCATGACAGGCTTGGAATCAAACCCTTTTATATAAAAAATATAGTCCAACTATGAATTCCTTTCATCCGACATTTTTTTATATATACTTCATATAAGTGACTCTCATAATTCCTTTGTCGTTCTGACTTAACTGTACACATTGTATGATGCATAAACAAGCCCATTAAAAATGAAACTTTTAGAAAATCATTACGATTTAGTGCACCAATGGTAGCCGTCTTTTGGGAATCCTTGTCTCCTCCAACAAGTGTTACGAAGTCTGTTTTAAAAATTTTGCTAAAATGGTGGTTAGATAGAAGAGCATCTTTTGTCGTCTCCGCTTGAAATCCGAGCCGTTGAATTTTTCAAGTTCTTCTCCATTATAACAGATAGGCCTATTGTATTTGCATGTGTCATTTTAGTTCAAATAACTTTTTAAGATTCTTGGCAAAATATACACTTTGGAATACATATGGGCTATATGCAAATGAACAAAATTGGCTAAAAAAAAAATAGTTGAGGCAAAAGTTTACTCTTATATATTAAAACCTTCTTACCACGCCCAAGTGCCAATGTTCACGTCAATAATTTTCCCGAAATACAAAGACTGTCGACTTGAAAATAAAAACACTACAAATTTTATTGTAACACAAACCTTGAAATAATTATAACTTTGTTAACTTGGTGTACAAACTTTCCAATCTCGTATTCTAAGCATTAAAACTTTAAATTCCAAATTTCAAGATTCTACTTCTTGCAAAACTTGGATTTTTGCTAAAAAAATTAGAAATCAGCTCTCGTATTTAATTTACGTACAACTTATAAAATCCAAATTCAGTAATTTATATATTGAAAATTCGGATTTAATATACATAAACTTAAAAAAATTCCATGTAGAATTAAATTAGAGAGAAATGGTACGTAAAATGCAAGTGTAAGGGAGTCTATTTATACTTTGTTAAGAGACTTGAACAACCAGCAGCTTTCTGAATGGTACACGATGCAGTTTTCTAACAGATGCGAGCCAGAAGAAGATACAAAAGAGGAAATCACTTGAGCTGCCATTAGCCCAAGAAAGGTGTGGGCTGGCTCGCTTATTTACGGAATAATCTTTGCCCCTGGTGTAATTCATTGTCCAAAAGAGGAAATCACTTGGGCTTGATCTAGATTAAAATGATTTATCTTTTATAAACCGAGTTCCAATATATGACATCGTAACTCAAGCTTTAATTAGCATCTATAATATGAAGAATTGAACAAAATTTAGAACTCAGTGAAAGTGAAAGTGAACTTCCTTAAAGATATTTTGAGAGAAAACAATCCAATCCTCATTTCAAAAAGTCGCCATTGTACAAAATACAATGATTCTATCCCACAATCTCTTCGACAAAAAGAGAAGATGTTACATGGTCATTTCCATGAATATAGGACATCAGGTGGATCCTGAGCCGTTCGATTGGCTTAGGACATCGTGAGCCGTAATCTGCGGTTGGAGCTCGATCGTGTATCTTTTCACGAAAGCCCTTCTCCACCAAATCTCGAATGCTCTCTGAATATTAGGACAATCATCCCCTATGTTAAGGAATCTATTGAACCAATCGAGTAAAATATACTGCTGCTGAGCCAACGGCAAAGTGAGGATTGTTCGACACAATCCCTCCTCGATCAATTTCCTGTCAACTGATTTTCCAGCCCTTCTTATCCACCTGAAATCATCGTACAGTGCCACCAACCAAGTCGACAGCAAAGAAAACCTCGTATCCTTTGGCACTAAGATATGTCCTCTCCCAATAGAGATACATAATTGTGCTGTAATCTTGCTAACTTCATGCCGATAAAAACTGGGAATCTTCGAATGAAGAACTGCGAGCTCCTTCTGGTCGCCCCATAACTTCACAAACTCATCTCCCATTTTTCTATCGATCAAAATACCAACAATCCACTGCATATTGTCTGCCTCTCGAGCTATCTCCCCCATCAATGTACTTCTCTCACTCATGCTTTCATCTAAGCATGTTGCTTCGGATAAGCATAGCACAAGAGAACTAAGACATCTATCACATAGGTTATACAAGGTATCTCTCGTTATATCAAGCCGATCATGAAATCCATGGTTGTTAGCATTGTCTTTGAGCAATCGAGATATCAAAACTTTCATTTCTTTGCGAGATTTATCATCTTTGGCCTGCAATACACCGAATGACAGTTTCAAGAAAATCTCATCAGCACTTGCAGATGTTGATGGCTCAGCGGTCAATCTCTGAAGCACAGAATCCGTTCTTGATTCATCGAGCTGAAGTTGATTTAGATGCGAAACCATTCGTTCCTCATCATCTTGAGACCACGGTACTGCTTCTAGATACTCCAAACATGTCCTTATCCCATCATCAAACAGTAAAGCTGAATATACCTGCAAAATGTCGCGAAACTAACCTAAAAAACACTTCAATCCAAACCGAAACAAACCGACCAGAATTATTATACACTACGCATATGACTGCACATCACTCAACATTTCTTATTCCAATCCGAGTTGAATAATAATCTATTTGGTAGCTATGGATCGTCCAAGAAAGAAACAAACTAAATGGACAAAAGGAATAAAAAACGAACAATTCCAAGAAAATAACAAATTAAAGTTCTTTGTGCAACATAAAATAAACCCAAGAATGGGGAATGGGATAAAAAGTAGAGACCTTCAAGAGGGACACAACCTTGGAAACCTCCATACCCATGAGCTTAGTCTTCAAATTATCGCTGTACATTAGCACCACAGCCTCCACATAAACCTCCACATCGTCACATTCGAGAATCTCAACAGAATGCGCACCAATCCGCCGGAGCTTCTCCGCGAAGAACCTGCTCTTCCCCGCCAAGACCCTCTGGTGCACGTCCATGGACACCCGAAACGCCGCGGACTCCCCTCCCCCCGCCTCCGCCACCGTCAGTCTGACGTCACCCATGCCCCATAGTTCATGATTTCGAAATGGGGCCCGTGTCAACGCCTCAGAAACCCTTTCTTGGACTTTCTTTTGGGCATCTGACTTGGGTTTGGGCTCACGGGCCTGCTCAATGGACATCATCTCGAAAAATGTCGGGACCATCGGGCCTGGAGCGGGCCGAATGCTTGGGGGAGGGGAGAGGAAGGGGCCGGAGATGAAGCCTTGCCTTATCATTGCGGAGACCGATTGCTGTTGGTTTCTTGATGATTTCTGGGACGCCATTGAAGTGTTGCGAGGTTCAGAGCATGTGACAGCGACTGGTGGAAATAAAATGTGCGCTAAAATCCAAAACCTGAAATCTCCCATTAATTTAATTTTTATTTGTAATTATCTTGAATTGGCTGCACGAGATATAAATATATTTTTTTATATAAATAATAAATATATATATATATATAAATAGATTCTAACATTTATGATTGTTCATAACTTTTTAAATATGATATTTTTTATTGTAAAAATTTATGTAATAAAATAAAATTTAACGTAAAAAGATAGAACGTTGTACTTTTATTTGTCGTCAGTTTATTAAAAACAAATACTTGTTTGCACTTTTTAATATATAAAAAAATATTTATACACTTTTCGGTTCATATTTTTTTTTATGAAAATTGATACAAAACACTAAAAATTATAATACAAATTATGGTATTTGAATAACAAATATTGCACATATGTTACTAATATATAATTTTTAAGTATCCTAACATGTATAACAAATATTGACATTAATGACCGATTTTTTCGGATAAAAATCAGTATAAAACATTGAAAATGTGATACTAATGAATGATATTTGAGTAACAAATATTTCTTATCTGATATTAATATATGATTTTTGAGTAGTCAAACATTTATAACAAATATTGTTATTAATGACTCATGTTTTTTATCAGATCAAAATTGGTAGAAATAATTGAAAATGTAATACTAATATGTGATATTTGAATATCAATTCTTTCAGATCTGATACTAATACATTTGAGTACCTAAAATAGTATAACAAATATTGATAATAATATAATTATTTCAATTTTATAATCAAAATCTTATTTTTTGTATTAGATCTAAAATATTTGATACTCAAATATATATATTAATATTATATTTTTAATGTTTTATAATGATTCATTCACGAAAAGATACGTGATCTCATGAGGTTCAAGAATTTTTTTTCTCTGACCAAAATTAAATACATTTTTGAACCCAAAAAGAATCGGAGACATTACCTTTAGTCCTTCACCACGGGCTATACCCTTAAAACGTGTCTGTAAACTTATTCCTAATTATTGGTCATATCAGTATCACTTTATCCCCTTCAATTTCACTACGTCGTGACTTAACCCTCTTATATTGTACATCGATTGTATAGTTATGCTCCTTTAAATTAATGACCATACAAATTATGTAATACTTTATAAAAATTAACTTATTGATAAAAAAAAAATTTAACAATATGTTACGCTTACACTGATGATAAAATACTTACATGTTGCTTTTGAATGATAAAAGCATTTACATTTCAACGAATTTTCTTTGCATTTAAGTTAGCTCAAACTAACAGTAAAGTTAACACATATATTTGATTTTCAATAATGTTAGTGGAAATATTTGTCATCAGTTACGCAATTATAAAATTTTACTCATGTTACAGCTATGATTCTAATGAATTATTTAAAAGGCTTATCGTTATATTTTGTAAAACATCAAATAAGCAAGCAATATAGTTTGCAACACAAGGATTTTAGCCAAACTTATAATGGCCCTCCAGTTTGTCATTGAGAATTATGTTAATCTTGGAAAGACAGACTCAACACCACACCGTGTGGCATGGAAACTACCCTTTCTGGTAACCATTGGTGGAAAGTGAAACTCAGAAAGTATAGACTCAAACTTGGTACTATGATTCTCCTCGAATATTTGGTGCATCACATACCCTTCTGAATGTGAGGCATTGAATGTACCTAAAAGTAGACCTCACCGGGGTTTTATCAAACCACCTGATTTGTAGGATACATTTTTTATGAGAATTTCACCAGATTTGTAGGCTGTGTTTACATTTGAAAAGGTCAATAACGTGGTGTATTTTTAATAGAAGACGAAGAGAGTTGGACGTATAGCTCGGGGGATTTGTAGGCGGTGTTTACATTTGAAAAGGTGTATCACGTGGTGTATTTTTAACAGAAGACGAAGAGAGTTGTACGTATAGGCAGCTCGGGATGAATTAAGGTGAAAAGATTTAGCAGTGTATGATTTTACAGTACATGACATGGTGAAACTCTCCTGATGTAGGATTGGAAAACCTGCACACATACTATGACTCAATCGTCAATTGGCTCAAGATCATTACAATATAAAGAGATATTTAGCATTTTTGAAACAAGAGCAATCGTACATAGTATAATATAAACATAAATATGTATCTGTTTGCATAATATTGATATTTGCGAGCGTGTCGGGTGCGAAGTTGCACCAACTTGTGTGAAAATGATAAAAATCTAACTTCTAAAATTCAAGCGACGTGAATTCTAAATTCGACCGTCAGTTCTAGTCTCCTAAAAAAATGCAATGCCAAAATGAAGAAAACTACTGGAATTTGAAGAATAAACCTCTGACATCGTTTATATTTTCAATAAACAGTAGGAATTGCTGAAATCTAAAATGACAAGTCCTAGAATGCTAGAAATATAACGTAACGATTAAAAACTAGTGTTTGAAGATTGGAATTTAGTAGAGAGTATTTGCAGAATTTTTGTGCGTAGAGTTGTGTATAGAGAGTTGTGTCGCTTTGTCCGATCATTTTCTTCTGAATGCTGAGCAATTCTCCCACTCTCCCATGATTCACGTTGTTCTGTTTTTCATCCCACGATATCCATCTCTTTCTTCCCACGATCTCGTCCCTTTTCCCGCCTTGCGATCGGTTTGAATTGATAAGAATTGATCCGCTATGGGCTTTTATTATTTAATTGGGATTCATAATTTAATGTGGGCTTTATAATTTAATATGGGCTTTATAATTTAATTATTTTAACCCAAACAATTGCTCCCGCAAGCATTGGCACGTGGGCCAAAATGCTTGTATGTTATTCTTTTACTCCATCTCTTACCACTATGGCGCATAAGCAAAAAAAGCCCAAGACAAATTCAAGTCTTCGGTGAAGCCAGATTCGAAATTTCAAAAGCCATCTTTCTTCTTCTTCTTCACAGAATAGCCTCCAAAATCTTGTCGGAAATCTCATTTTTCTGAATCCATACTTTGAAATCTCCGAATTCCATTTAATGTAAAAGCCAAATCTCAAAGTTTCCAAGTTACTTCATCACCCAACTCACAAGAACTCTACAACGTTGTCTGTGCTCTTTTCTCTCTGACATTACCATTCTTGCTGTTTCAATAAGCTCCCCAACAAACATTTTTCCTATTCCAGATACAACAATGGTCATGGGTACTGAAATTTTTGCACTTCCAGTTATGCTTGTAAGTAGCCTTCTCCTATTAGATTTTTAAAATCCAGATCTTTTAAATGACTCATACCGACTCACTTGCTCATCCGTAAACTTAGCTAAAAGAATCTGCATCTTAGCTACTTTATCAGGATCGCCACTAGATTGCAGCTTTCCAAGCTCAACGTCCATGTTCTCTTCTTCCTTACCGCCTTTTTGTTCGATTACTCTTCGCTGCCAGTGTAGAGGACCGCCGCCCTTTGCTATCCTCACGCTTCAACTGTCGCGCCCTCAAGCTCCTTCCGATCGTTCTATGCTGTTGGCTCTATTGTCGCCTGAAGATGAGGTATGGATAAAGACTTCCCATCGGCGCACTCACCCAATTTCAGCTCTACGGGCGTCGCTTCTGCCTAAGCCACCGTTTCTGCTTCGCTGCCTGTGGCGTTCACCGGCTTCTCTACTGGTCTCAATTCCTTCTCCGTCGCCTCTGGATCATCTACGGCCGCACCTTCGATTTTTGGCCAGCCTTCCTCCGCAAGGGCGACCGCCCTTCTCGGCTCGGGTCACCACCCAACGACCGCCATGGCTATTTTAAACATTTCTACGACTGCCTCTGTTCTTTCCACGATATCTTCTTCCACGTTGATCCCACCAGTGGTTGCACAGGCCTTCGGGGAGCCTTTGGCACAACCGAACTCCCCCAAAAGCTCATCACTCTCTACTGCCATTGGTATTTTCTTGTATACATCGGTATGTTTATTTCTAGCAGGTGATAATGGAGTGAAGATTGGCCATGAGTTGGTCTAGGTTCTTCGGTACATTCGATATTCACGCCTTGATGTATTTTGGAGCTTCCTGAACCACAGGTACCTTTCAACTCTTATGTGCTCTTATATGCTGCATCCACTCAAGACGATTCTCTCGTCCCTAACATTATGCATTGAACCTCAGTCGGATCCCTTTCCCGCATACACGTATATGTATTTGCACTTCAGTTGGACCCCTTTCCCGCATACACGTTTACTTGTTGTTCTTGCATACGATGGCTCCACTTTATAATTGTTGACTGTTGGTTTTGTGTTGTGGTTGTTGGATGATGGATGTGAGATGAAAATGGGTTGAATTTGATGTTGGATGTTGGTTGGAGGAGAAGTTTTCTGTTGATTCTTGTACTCCGATCCAAATAATCCAAATCATTTCTATAAACCAATACGTTGGCTTAAAACTCCCCACTCGCAATTATTTCCTCTCCTGATTCTCTATCGAAGCAAAATGAATCCAATATGATAAAAGTGGCCTCCTGACCAACTTTAATTGACTGTTTTCGTTTTTGAATCATAACCAACAAATATTTACATTAGTGGCCCTAAGGCCTACTTCAAATAAAATCTTACAAGATGAAGCTAAAAACATACAAAAATGGCTGGTTAGCCTATTTTTGTACCAAAGTCAACTTCTGGGTCCTCTTGGGGTTCGCATAGCGCCCTTGTTGTCTTCTGTTCTCCTTTTATTATTTGTTGTTCCGCTTGGTGAGCTCAACTCCCCGCTCGGTGCGTTTCTTTCTTGTCATACTCGAAGTGGCCTTTTTCATGGGTCTGTCACTGGGAGGCATAAGGACATGTGGATTGGATAAATATCTCTTGATCACATCAAAAGCTTTTTGATGTGAATCTTCCCATTTGAACTCCTTGCTGTCTTTGAGCTTCAACAATTGTGAGAACTCATTTGTTTTCCCTGCAAGGTTAGAGATAAAACGCCTCAAGTAATTTACTTATCCAAGAAAACGTGGTAACTCTTTCTTGTTTTTGGGTGCATTTGCTTCCATAAGAGCTTTGGCTTTGTTTTCATCCACTTCAACTCTCATCGGATGCACCAAAAATCCCAAAAAGTTTCCCGCTTTCACACCAAAAGCACACTTCAATGGGTTTAACTTCAACTCATGTTGTCTCATTCTTTGGAAACTCTTCCTCAAATGTTCGATGTGATCAACAGCTCGTTTAGATTTCATAACAATATCGTCTATATGTACTTCAATATGATGTCCTATCATATCATGAAAGATCGAGTTCATAGCCTTTTGATACGTGGATTCTGCGTTTTTTAGCCCGAATGGCATGACAAGCCACTCAAACGTACCAACAGCTCCTGGGCATATGATCACTGTTTTGTGAGTGTCCGTCTCTGCTATTTTGATCTGATTGTAGCTCGAGAACCATCCATGAAAGACAACAACCCATGTCTAGCCACTGAATCAATCAACATATCAGGTATCGGCATCACATATACGTCTTTGGGAGTTGCACAGTTCAAGTCTCGGAATTCGATGCATATTCTGACCTTGCCATTTTTTTCATAACTGGAACAATGTTTGAAAGTCATTCGGTATATCTGATTGGCTTTATAAACTTGGCCCTCAATAGTTTCTCGACTTCCTCTTTTACTTTCAACTCGACTTCTTTTGACATGCAGCGAGATGGCTGTTGAAATGGCTTGAAACCATCTTTGAGTGGAAATCGGTGTTTGACCAATTTTTTGTCCAATCCTGGCATGTAATCATAACTCATTGCAAAACAATATTTGTACTCTTTCAACATACTGATCAAATCTTGTTTCAATTGATCTTCCAATAGCTTACTCACATACACAACTTTTGGATCCTCAGGCTCCTCCAAGTTAACCTCTTCTAACGGGTCTTGTACATCGTGTTGGCCATCTTCCATTTGAGATGGCGCCATCAATAATTCATCAACTTGAAGTTCGTCCTCTTCGTATTCTTCTTTTTGGACAACCTCGGTTCCATAGGTGTCCCATGCTTCATCTTCCTCTAATTTGTTCAGTAATTGCTGCACATGCGCCTTCCATATAGAGGTGGCAGCTACCTCCTTTCCCTTTTGATTCAACTCAATCATCAACCTCCTCGATCAGTGGTTGAATTATCTGCCTAGACGGCACGATAACTGTAGGCTTGAGGATTCTTTCCAACACCGAGCTTGGAGTGGGTGTTTGCATTTAGACTGGGCTTTTTTTCTTACTATTGCTACGAATTTTGATGGGCCCAAAATCCCCATTGTAATACCTGGCCTCAACTGCACTCGCACTTACCTGGAAGGACTGTCCATATGCTTCTACAACCTCCACATCGTCCCCTTTCCAGAATAACAAAAGTTGGTGCATTGAAGATGGGATGCACTGGTTTGCATGGATCCAATCCCTACCCAACAATGCTTGGAAGTTTGCGGACGAGTTTACCACAAAAAAAATGCACACAAAGATGACATACTCCCCACTGTAACATCAGTGGGGAATATTCCAACGGTCTTGGTGGTTTCCCCTGTAAATGCAACAACCGAAACTTCTGTAAGAATCAAGTCGTCCTCGGTTTTGCCCAGACTTTTTAACATTCTTACTGGAAGAACATTCATAGCTGAACCATTGTCAATCAAAATTCTAGACACTGGTTTCCCATTCACGTGGGCTTTGATGTACAACGACCTTATGTGCTTGGTCATGGCCGGTGTAGGCTTCTCAAGTATAACTTATTTAGGTTTATTTGAGTGATCTTCCTTTTTAATCACTCTTGAACTCTCTTCAGGGAGTTTATCTGAATGATATTCCTTTTGCATTGATTCCTTGGGCATCAACTCTCCATTCTCTTCTTCCATCATTTTAAATCTCTCTGGTAGTATCACCACTCCTGTGGCACAATACACAGTGATGTGAAACTCCCCAATGCAAAAATTGATTGCTTTTCCTCTTTGATCATCCTCTTCACTTAATAGATCATCATCGTCGTCTACAAACTTATCCTCAGTAGCCGATCTTCCAAACTTGGACGTACTCCCCACCTGATCCCTAGTGATTGGAATATCAATTGTGGGTTCCCTTCTCAATTTAGCTGACTCTTCTCTTCTTGCAACAGCTCTTTCTCTCAACAGCCGTCTCTTCTGAGTCCTAGTCTGTGATCTTAGGAACTTTTTGTGTTGGGCCACTCTCCAAGACTCACTGATCTCACCTCTAACTGGAAGGACGTACCTGGGCTTTGCTCTCTTGTTCTCAATCATTTTTTCTTTTGAGATTTCATATGCACGCCGCTTTCTGCCTTGATCAGCTGATACTTTCTTGGTTTCCACCCTTCTCGACTCAACTTTAAATATGTTTCTCATGTCCGAGTATCTCTGGTACTGCTCACGAGATGATTATCCTCTGAACCCTTGATTCTCACGCACTGGTCTCTCCAAGAAATGTTGGTTCCTCGGCCTATAGGCCGCAGATTCACCACCATTTCTAGGAGAACGTTGCTGAATTGTTCTCACTCGAGTAGCACTATGCCTTCCATGAGCTTCAAACAATTGACCATTCGGGATCCAGCATTTCTTGATTATTCGGTCTTTCACTGCAAAGGATCGGTTTCTTTTCTCATTGAGAAAATCCCTCAAATCTGTCACATTCACATTAACCAAAGCTAATGGGGGAAAAGGATCATCATCCACTGCCATGGACTCTTGTTTGTTAGGGAACTTCACGATTCCCTTGTTAATTTTGTCCTGTAAAATGTTCTTGAACGCCCAACAAGAATTAGTAGCATGGTTGTAGGAGTTGTGGTACTTACAATACTCTCGACCTTTCAGCACTTCTTTGAGTGGCATCATGTGATTAGGTGGAAAGGTGATGAATTTTTCTTTTACCAAAAAATCGAAAACTTCCTCGGTCTTTGACACATTAAATGTATACTGCATATCTTTGGAGAGTTGGGAGTTGTTCTTCTTTTCAGATTCTGTCGGCCTCTTTTTTAGTAGGGGAACTGTGCAAGAACCAGCTGATATAATTTCTGCCAATACCACATCTTCTACCTCCTGATAATAGGACCCCATAGCAGTTCTCTTTTTTTATGACTCTTCCCTCAATAGTTCTTCATATTCAGCAACTTTGGCAGCAAGCTCAAAGAAGTCTCTGAACTCCATGCCTTGGAATTTCTTACTTAATTCAAAATCCAGCCCTTTTTGTGTCATCTTCACGAACTCGGTTGATAAACATAAAAATTGTACATTAATTAAATGTTTTATAATATAATTAGATAGTTTTTGTTTTATTAAATGTTTAAATAATATATGTTTTATAATAAATTGTATAAAATATAAGTTGTTGTGTAATTACAAGTTTTTACTATTTTTTACAGGTTCGATAAAACAAGAATAAACTTGGCGTTGCAAATGGGATTAAGATGATTCTTGGACCTGTAGAAAGTTGATTATAATACTACAATATTGTTGACAAGCATGAGATAAAAATCCCCTCACAATTGGGATCAAATTAAGCAACAAGTAAAGTTACCAAAGGAGTGGCAGTTTTACCATGCTCTAGTATTTTGACCATATCTCTCAAATGACTTGGTCAAATGGTTTGAAAAAAATACCACAACTAGACAACTCAATTATCCACATGTTTCTTTTTATGTGAAGAAGCAAATTCGGAGAAGAAGATTTTAAAAAGTGATGTGTAATATAATATAATATCTTGGAACACCAATGAAGACTTATGTGTAAAAAAATAATATTTTATTTGTGTTGTCTCCCCAAATTTGGCTATAAATAGGGGTGCATTGTAATGTATTGAGATATCCCTCATTCTATGAACAAACTTTTGAATTCATAATATTTCTCTCTATATTTTTCCTTTGTTTCTTCATTTAAATACAATTAGCATGTTAATTTCATATTCAAAGTTTTACACTTTGAATAATGAATAGCTAACTTCCTAAAGTTGAGATGATAAGGTGAAACTCTTGGCATGATAATAAGGTTATTAAAAGGTAAGAATCTATGTTTTATATTATTTAATCATTATTTATTGTTTATGTTATATTTATTTCTTTAAGCATTTTTATACCCTACTTATAAGTGGGAGTTTTGATTTATTGTTGCTATATGTTACACTAAATTCTTGGAACCATTTAAATGTTAGTTTGGTATTACCAACCATTTAAAGTGGATGCCTTGATTTATTATATATAAATATATTATAATATTAAATTCTTGGAACCATTTAAATGTTAGTTTGGTTTTACCAACCATTTAACTTGGATTCCTTGATTTATTATATATGAATATATCATAGTATTAATTTATTGGTACCATTTAAATGTTTGTTTGGTTTTACCAACCATTTAAAGTGGGAACCTTGATTTAGTGTTTACAAATATATATAGCACAATAAATACTTGACCACATTTATAAGTTTTGGTATATATTATATAC
Source organism: Primulina huaijiensis (assembly GCF_012295235.1). Taxonomy (NCBI): domain Eukaryota; kingdom Viridiplantae; phylum Streptophyta; class Magnoliopsida; order Lamiales; family Gesneriaceae; genus Primulina; species Primulina huaijiensis. Next base: position 14,692,246 of record NC_133312.1, read on the forward strand.
TTATAAGATAATAATTTATAACATAATATAAATATGATTATTTAATATATTGGAACCATTTTATTAAGTGGATTTCAATATTGTTCGTTAATGTTAACTTTATTAAAATACCAAGAGTGGATCCTTTAATCTCAACTACTTAAATTAAAATTTGAACAATTAAAATTTACCCATTAAAGATTCAAACAATTAAAATTAAAAAGAAACAAAAACAAAAACAAAACAAAAAGACATTGTAGTGGACTTGTAATTACCTTAGCTTCCCTGTGGATACGATATCGGACTCACCGAATTATACTACTTGTGGACAACCTGCTCTTGGGAGTGCAACAATCAAAGTGACAACAAGTTTTTGGCGCCGTTGCCGGGGAAGTATAATTTAATTTCAAGTCTATTTAATTTTCTTTCTTTGAATTTTTTATTGTTTTTGTGTGTTTTTCTTCTTTTTCTTTTGCATTTGCATGAGCATTATTTGGTCACGTACACTTAGTGGTCGACTCATTCGAAATAACCCTTTATTTTTACAAAACATGGCGGAAGAACCCATCCAGGAAAATGAAGATGAAATTCAATCTCAACATGATCATGATAGGCGAAGAACACTTAGAGATCACATGAATCCTACACGTACTAGTGCACCTTCATGTCTAGTTTTTCCCCCTGATGCATCTCATTTCAATTTTAAGCCTGGTATTATCCAACTTTTACCCAACTTTCATGGCTTAGATTCTGAAAATCCATACATGCATTTACGAGAATTTGAAGAAGTGTGCAACACATATAATGATCTAAATTGTAGCATGAACACCATTCGACTTAAGCTTTTTCCTTTTTCTTTAAAAGATAAAGCTAAAACTTGGCTACAAAATCTTAGATCGGGATCCATTCGAACTTGGGATGAATTGCAACAACAATTTTTGAAAAAGTTTTTTCCATCTCATAGAACAAATTCTTTCAAAAGGCAAATCATCACTTTCACTCAAAAACAAGGAGAAACTTTTTATCAGTGTTGGGATAGATATAAAGAATTGCTTAATCTTTGTCCACATCATGGTTTTGAAATTTGGAGAGTTGTTTCTCAATTTTATGAAGGCTTAACACCTAAAGATAGGCAAATGGTTGAATTTATGTGTAATGGAACATTTGAAGATAAAGATCCAAATGAGGCAATTGAGTATCTCGATTCATTAGCTGAAAATGCTCAAAATTGGGACACTATAGGTACAATCGAACCATCAAACAAGATTCAATCTCCTACATCTGGTGGAGGTATGTACACTCTCAAAGATGAACATGATCTTCAAGCTAGATTTACCTCTTTGGCAAGAAAAGTTGAGGCACTTGAATTGAAAAAGAATGGTCAATTAAAATCTGTTCAAGAAATTGCATGTCACATCTGTGATACAAGTGATCATTCTACAAAAGATTGTCCCACTTTGCCTTCTTTTAAAGAATGTCTCCATGAACAAGCCAATGTTTTAAACAATTTCAAAAGGCCAAATTTTGAACCATTTTCTCAAAGTTACAATCTAGGTTGGCGAAATCATCCAAATTTTAGTTGGAGGAATGATAATGCTGCACAATTTTCACAACCACATTTCCAAAATCAACAAAATTTTCAAAATTATGCACCTTATGTTCCTCCACCTAAAAGGAATTTGGAAGATATATTGAATTCTTTCATTGCAAAGCAAGAGTCTATCAATACTCAAACTGCTCAAACCATGACAGATTTGAAAGATACTCTTGCTAAATTTGCATCTGCACTTAATGTTCATGAAAAAGGTAAATTTCCTTCACAACCTCTGCCTAATCCCAAGGATCATCATTCACAAACTGGAACTTCTGGAACTCAACCGATGGATCAGGTAAAATCTGTTATTACCCTTCGAAGTGGTAAGGTTGTGGAAAAATCCATTCTTGAACCTTGTGAAGATGATGATAAATCAACTCCAAAGGGTAAGGAAGTGGAACCCATAACTTGCGAAGAGGAGGTTCAACAGACAGTGTCACCACCATTCCCTCATGCATTGAAAAATACAAAAAAATCAAATTTGAATTCTGATATATATGATATTTTTAAACAAGTAAAAGTTAATATTCCTTTATTAGATGCAATAAAACAGGTACCATCATATGCCAAATTTTTGAAAGACTTGTGCACTGTGAAAAGAAAATTGAATGTGAAAAAGAAAGCATTTTTAGCCGAACAAGTAAGTGCAATCATTCAAAATAATAATGCTTTGAAATACAAAGACCCTGGTTGTCCTACTATTTCTTGTATTATTGGAGAACGAAAGATTAAAAAAGCCTTGCTTGACCTTGGAGCTAGTGTGAATTTACTTCCATATTCAGTTTATCAAGAACTCAATCTAGGCGAGTTAAAACCTACTTCGGTAACACTTTTACTTGCTGATAGATCTGTTAAAGTGCCAAGAGGTATGGTAGAAGACGTGTTGGTCCAAGTTGATAACTTTGTATATCCTGTCGATTTCATAGTTTTAGATACACAACCTATCGAAGCTTGTAATGCAATTCCTGTAATTTTAGGTCGTCCATTTTTAGCAACTTCTAATGCTCTTATAAATTGCAGGAATGGAATAATGAAGTTGTCATTTGGTAACATGACCTTGGAGCTTAATGTGTTTAATCTTTGTAAGCAACCACATGACAAAGGAGATGAAAGTGAAGATGAAAATCTTATTGAAACTCTTGTGGAAGAAAACATTCAAGAAGGGAGTACTCGTGATCAATTAGATATTTGTTCAATTGAAACTGTTAAAGAAAATATTGAAATTGATCTTGATGATTTTATCAGGTATCACTCGTTACCAGGATCAGAGAAAGAATTTGATGCAAAATATGAGAACAAAGACGAACCACCCATATTGGAGTTAAAACCCTTGCCAGAAGAATTGAAGTATGCATTTCTTGGAGAAGATGAAACATATCCGGTGGTAATTTCTTCCAAACTAGCAAGTGATGAAGAAGGTAAATTAGTTGATATGCTTAAAAGACATAAAAATGCAATTGGTTGGACACTAAAAGATCTCAAGGGCATTAATCCACTAATTTGCACTCACAAAATTCACTTAGAAGAAAATGCAAAAACATCTCAACAACCACAAAGGAGATTAAATCCACACATGAAAGATGTTGTGAAAACTGAAGTTCTCAAACTACTTGATGTTGGGATTATCTACCCTATTTCTGATAGTAAGTGGGTAAGCCCAACACAAGTAGTTCCGAAAAAATCTGGCATCACAGTGATAAAAAATGAAAAAGGTGAATTGTTAACAAGTCGAGTCCCATCTAGTTGGCGGATGTGTATTGATTATATAAAATTAAATGACGCCACTAGAAAATATCATTTTCCATTACCATTTTTGGATCAAATTTTAGAAAGAGTAGCAGGTCATCCATACTACTGTTTTCTTGATGGATATTCAGGTTATTATCAAATTCTCATTGCACTCGAAGATCAAGATAAAACTACATTCACATGTCCTTTTGGAACATTTGCATTTAGAAGGATGCCATTTGGATTATGCAATGCCCCAGCAACATTTCAAAGATGTATGCTAAGCATTTTTTGCAACATGGTTGAAAATTGTTTGGAAATTTTCATGGATGATTTAACTGTCTTTGGGAAATTCACATTTGATAATTGTCTTGAAAATTAGAAAAAGTTTTAAAAAGATGCGAGGAAAAAGGTCTTATTTTAAATTGAGAAAAATGTCATTACATGCTTACTTCTGGAATTGTTTTGGGACATGTCGTGTCATCTCATGGAATTGAAGTTGATAAAGCAAAAGTTGATGTCATTGCCAATTTACCCCCTCCAAAAACCATTAAAGAAATTCGCTCATTTTTGGGACATGCTGGATTTTATAGGAGGTTTATAAAGGACTTTAGTTTAATCCCTAAACCCATTTGTAACCTCTTAACAAAAGACACTGCATTTGAGTGGACTCAAGAATGTCAAAATGCTTTTGATAAAATCATTCGACATTTAACATCAGCTCCTATCATGCAACCTCCTGATTGG